>NC_045545.1:13786781-13929281 GCF_009769535.1 Thamnophis elegans | reverse complement strand
AAGCACAACCATTGTGATAGTTTCTCATGATGGCATCAACCAACTCCAGAAGTAAATTTATTTTTTTATTTGCTTGGATAATTGATATTTTTAAAGTCTATATTAAGGCAAAAGAATGAGGCTAAAGCATGGTCAGCAAGATGCATTCCTTCCACCATCCTATCATCTTCTTGCAAGCTTATATTGAGATTCATGCTCCCTTTTTGGCTGTTAGCTTTTATGTAAATATTTAAGCATTGTTCCTTTTAAGGCCTACCAGTAACTTCACTTTGAGGCAAACTCTCATTACTGTTTACTGCATCTAAAAAAAGCAAGATGTACTTGAAATTCTGGCATTATATAAATAGAACATTCAGCATAGCTATTATGTAATATTTTTCCACACACATGGGAATGACCTATATGACTCACTTGAGAGAAGTACCCTCTTGTGAATTAGGCACCATTCCTGCCTTAACAATCAACAGTATTGTGACACCAATAACTATGGCCAAATAAGTAAAAGATGGCATAATATATAGAAAGAGCACAACTACATTCAGGATAATGTAATAAATAAGCATGGTGTATGCTTTTAATATTAAAGAAATTTCATATTTCAAGAGGATGTAAAATGTTCTCCTCTAAAAAGGAGGTCATCTACGAAATTATTTGTGGGACTGTGAGAGTTCTTTGTTTTCCAAAGACTGTACATCCCAGTGTAGAAGATAATCATAAAATGCCTTATTGTAGCACACATGTTTCCCAGTAGTAGGATGTTGCCCTGGATTAACTCCACCCTCTTAGGCTTTGCAAGTTGATGTAGCCACGTTAAGTAAGTCTTTGATAATTAGTCCTTATCACAAATAAAAGTCTTTACGTTTGCAAAGTGGCATACAGCACACCCTTTGCCTCATTCCAAAAGGTCTTGTATTTGTTTGGATTAGGTAATGTCTGTGCAGTCGCTTCTTTTCTGGCTACTTCCAAGCTCCAAGCTCTGCACTTAAACAGTGTTTCTTTTGAGCACTCCAACTGAGTTCCCAAAGCAAGATCCAGGAATCAGGATATGCTGGTTACCATCAGGATAAGCTCCCTACCACAGTTTATAGTCTTGTAGTCCTGGCAATTGATTGATAGTCCTCTTGCCTGCTGCCTGTAATAATTATAAATCTGCAGCTTCCTTATATGCTTGCCATTTTCTTACCTCCTTTTCTCCTACATTCCCTCCCACTCTCTATCTATGCTCACTTTTTAAAGTTAAGGGCATGGGTGGAGTGAGGCTGCATCTAGATGTCAGCACATTCCCGATAATGCCTGGGTAAGGTTCAATTAGCCAAGCAGCTGGAACTCCAGCATGGAAGCTTGTGAGAGGGGGGGTGAATAAATGAGCCCCCATCTGCTCTTAGGACATCTGGGACTATAAGACTCTTGGGAAGTAGAGGTAGAAAACATTCTCTCAAATGCAGAGAAGCAATCACAACCTCAATCCTTCACAAGGATCAGAGTTAAAGCAAGAAGAGTATGCCATGGTGGTTCATTGGTTTATTATGAACTGTTTTAAAAACATATTACGTAATCCAATTCTTCAAATGTACAGCAGGATAAAAGAACACTTCAGTTATTTTAAAATGTGGCAATTTAAGTTACTCTGTTGACTGTTACCTGCCTATGCCCTGGTTCTAAGTACAAAATCCATCAGTTGCATAACTCTACTAACTACAGGAATTGTATTTTTCCCCAACCTAAAGTGATGTATTATACAATCATTAAAATATAAAATGATTGAAATTAAAATAAAGCCCAGACTACTAACACTAGAGAGGTAAATAGCTAACATCTTAAGTTAGCTATATTCAGATATCTGATCTTATGTACATCTATTTTTTTATGAAATCAGCCTGGTCAGAGGGCATTTTTCTGTAGGTATGGTTCTATTCTCTTTTTTACAGAATAATAAGGAAAATTTAACAAGTGAAATGATATAATAACTTTCATATTCTCTTGAATCTTTCTTCTTTAGAAGAATATATACAGTTTGTGGAAATAGAGCTGTTGGGAGTTAAAACTGTAGAAAAGATAGTTGAACAATTCATTGTGCATTTCATATAAGACTGCTGCTTTCTTATTTAACAAATGATATTTATTTTCATTTATTTAGAAAATGGCTGCCCACTCACTCACTCTCATCACATCTTACTTTTTAGTGAAGTCAGCCTATTTCACTCTTATTCCTATTTCACTCTTACTCCTTCTCTGAAAATGTTTTTGTTTTTCTGTAATCCATTTTGTAAAGTACTTTAATATATTTCCATCTCTCTTTAATCTTATCTATCTGCATTAGGTCTCTTCCATAATTTCTGGAACATTCTATGTAGCCCCACCTGCTCTCACTCCCTAAGCACTGCTACTCCCTTACAAAAGCTGTAATCAAGTCTCTGAAGCTCCTGAGCCACCTAAAGCAACAGATAAAATTTCAACACCTTTTAAAAAAATATTCCCCAAGCCTTATAAAGATCAATACTAAAAACACAAGAGAATATTCTCCAGCCCAGCAGTTGGTTCTTTATTCTCTAGAGTACAATCATTCCAGTACTCAGAAGATGGCAGCCCAATTTGGCTTCTTTTCCCCTAATACCAAATTTAAGATTATCTCAAACTACATTAATGTAAGAAAATACCTATGAACAAAATTCTACATTTTTATAAGGTTACACAGTGGTCTAAGTAAACACCAAACTTCAAATTTACAAAAATGGAAAACCAAACATTATTTATTCCACTAATCTGAATCATCACAGCATCAAATAGAATCAAATGCACTTTATAACTGTTCTAAATAAGTTTCTGTAACCATGATTTGTTGAACAAGCCAGAACCTGTCTTGTTAGTTAACTAGGTACTCATAATGTTTTGAGCTATTTTTTGTTTCCTTTCCCTGTTAGCTGCTTTTGCATTTCATCCTTGTAGACAGGGCACAAAATACCCCAGTAAATGTCAAGAAAAACAAATTAAGCATCCCTATCCACATTATAATCAGAAAACAGCAACATGTTTTTAAATGTGGCTTGCAATCCTAATACAAAGTACTATTCCTCTTCCTTATCACACTAACTCAGAATTAACAAACCAGTTATGTTTAGTACACCATATGAATCCAAATCTACAACTTTCTCCCATTTCAGTTTAAGATTATGGCTTAGTACCATTTCCATGATTTAGTATTAAACACTTGTTAAACATTTTCTTACCCAAAGAACACTTTTCCAGAACTGAATGTACACATTTGAAATTAAAACTGGCCTATTTTTGAATTGTATTATATTATGATTATTCCAGAGGATAATCCTAACTTACTGTATTTTTCGGAGTATAAGAGGCACCAGAGTATAAGATGCCCAAGGTTTTGAAGAGGCAAATTAAAAAAAAAGTTTTTGCACTCTGCAAACCTCCCAAAAACGCGAAAACAGGCCCGTTTTCCCCCCAAAAAAGGTATGAATAGCCTATAGGGAGCTGGCAGAGTGCTCCTGGGAGGTGCCCCTCCAAAAACAGTCCATTTTTTTTGCAAAAAGGGGCCTGTTTTCTGTCAAAAAAATTGCATGCCCTTTAGGAGGCTTATAGAGTACTCCTGGGGGCAGGGGGGAGGGCAAAATTGAGCAAAAATCGGCCTGCTTTTCACTCATTTCTGCCTTCCCCAGCCCCCAAGAGCTCTCTGAAAGCCTTCTACAGGCTATGTACGGCCATTTTGGTGAAGGGGTGGGGTTTCGGGAGGCAAACAAAATGCTGTATTCAGTGTATAAGACACACCCAGATTTTCAGCCTCTTTTTTGAGCGAAAAAGGTGTGTCTTATATTCCAAAAAATACAGTATGTGCATTCCCCCAAAATGTAGAAAAGTAGAATAAAGAATAAACATGCACAGAAGAACATAAGGAATTCAATTGACCTGACACTGAATGCAGGCTAATGCAATTCATACTAGCAAAACTATAAAACATTTATGTATTTGTTTGTTTATATCCCAACTTTATTATTTTTACAAACAACCCAACACATCTTCCTCCTATTTTTCCCACAATAAAACCCTGCAAAATGAGTTGGGCTGAAAGAGAAAGACTGGCTCAAATTCACTCAGTTGGCTTTCACAGCTAAGGTGGAACTTGAAATTCACAGCCTCCCTCTTTTTGCCTGATACCTTAAACCTCTAGACCCAGGATGGCGAACCTGTGGCACGCGGAGCCATTTGTCAGGGCACGAGAGGCGTTGCCCTGTCAACTGGCCAGAGTTCAGCCTTTTTTAAAGGCATTTTTCGCTCTCCCCAGGCTCCAGAGGCTTTATAGGAGGCCTTCTGGAGTCTTCAGAAGCTTTCCTGAAGCCTCTGGAGTGCAAAAAACTGGCCCTCTGGCCAAACTGGATGTTCGGGAACGGACTTCCGGTTTGCTCATAGGGTGGTTTTTTGCCCTCCGAAGGCTTCAGGGAAGCTCCTGAAGCCTCTGGAGGGCCTCCGGGGGGTGGGGGGAGGCTGTTTTTGCCCTCCCCAGGCTTCTATAAAGCCTCTGGAGCCTAGGGCGGACAAAAAAAGCATACAAAAAATGAGCGTCTCTCATGCACGCATGCACACTGGGGGGGATCACGCGTTGCATTATGGGTGTGGCACACCTACGCACAACCCCCCCTGCGCTCTCCCCCTGATGGCACGTGAGGCAAAAAAGGCTCTCCATCACTGCTCTACACCAAACTGGCTCTCCATTTTTACTTGCGTTTCCTAAAAATAATCTTCCATCATGTCATCATTCAAAAATTTACAACTTTATACTTAGATTTTTGTTTCCTTCCCCCTTAACTGGTAGTTTCTGTGTCAGTAACTACAAGGGTTCTTAATCTGGAAATGAAGGACGAAAAAACCTAAAATATATCCAGCCATAACATTTCATGACTTTATAGTTTCATATTCAAAGTCCATTGCCAAGATCATCTTATTATGTGGAGACCTGGGCAAGATCTGTTAACTTTTATTTACCACTGTGTAGGGGGGGGGGATCATAATTATGTATTTGTTTACAGTGATGACCTAGCAAAATAGATAACTTCATTACCTAAAATAGTTGCCTATACCAGAGGTTTAAAACTTTTTCAGTCCATGGAACCAATTACTTTGGAAAAATCCCAGGACTCTTGACCATGAGGCAAAGCTCTAGTGATCAAATCTGGCTGCTTTTGAGTGAACTTAAAACTTTCTCATAGAACCTGTCATATTCTCATGCACTCTTAAGACTCCAAGCAACACAGCTGAAAAAATCTTAGGCTATAATGCATCACAGCATTCAAACTTCAGTTCACAGAAGTAGCAATTATTTCTGTGAAATGTATATCCAATTCCAATTAATCTTAGACTATTATGTTAACATTCTATACTGTGGATTTCTGCTGGCATCTTTTAATATTTTTTCCCCACTACAAGCACTGAATTGTATTTTAGGAACTTTAAACAGAAAACAATCCCATACAATTTGTTCAAATGTTAAATAGGGAATGTGCTGCCCTCTAATGACTGGCAAAATCACCAGCTCTCCTCTTCAAAAATAAAACTGTAAACACAACTAAAATTAAAAATAAAGAGTAAATCAAAATCATAAAAAAACAAAAAAGCTACCTATGAATATGAACATAAAATAACACAGGCACAGTTATAAAATTAGAATAGCACTGGATTATATTTAAGAGATTAAAGAATAGTAATGTCTGAATCAAGAAAAATCAAATGTTCTTATATGGCAATGTAATTTAGGAAAGAAACACAAATGATTAAGCTATCAAAAGTGCCCTAAGATTTAGGCTACATTCAAAGAAGCCTTATTCTGGGTCAGTCCATATCTAGATAGTGTTATCTAGCTAAACCTACTGAAAGTGGTTCTCTAGAGCTTTAGCAGCAATATTTCTAAATTCTGCTACTTGAGATCCATTTAAATGCCAGAAAGGCCACATGCAAGCTGCCACAAAGTGAAATGTAACATTATTTTAGAAATGAAAGAGCACCATGGTCTTGTTCTTTATGTTGTGTTATGTTACTTTTTTCTATACTATTTCTTAGATTCGCAACTTTATCATAATTTTATAGGATAAAAATGGTGGAAAATGAACTACTAATGATGAATGACATTTCTTTCATCCCAGGAAAAACAGAGCTGAGGAAAAAACCAGCCTCGGCTCAGTCATGAGCCACAGAAGGAGTACTACAAGCACTTGTCCTTGACGTATGACTGGCCATTTAGTAACTGTTTGAAGTTATAACACTCTTCTCCAGAGCCATCTGCAATCCAGTTTTGAAGTTCTGACAGCCACACACATTCTGGGTGCGTTACAACTGACCTGTATTTACGGCAAGTTGCAGCATCCTGTAGCCACATGTACATTCTCCTGGTTTCTGGCAAAATAAAATCCCCATTGGGTACACTGGGTTCCCTTAATGACTGTTATAATTAGTGGACATTTAATAACTACTGTATTCACTTAATGGCTGCCACAAAACAGGTTATAAAACCAGGCAGAGTCCTATGGTGACCTGCTTAAAGACTCACGTGAACCTGTGGTCATGATCAATTATGGTTGAGTTGATTTATACGTCTGTTTACACAGCAATTATCAAACTTCAGAGTATTTCCTTAAAATTGATATGTTATCTTCAACAGGACATTTCAGGTCTTCTCATTTTATGAATACATGTTTGTTCTATCTTTAAGTTACTTTGTTTGCTATGATATGTGAAACTAGCTACTGTTATCCTTCCCCCGCCCATCCCCCAAAGCTACCCAACATCTTCAAAAGAAAAGTGACTTTTTCATTCATATTCCCAACATGCAACATGCAAAATAGCAACATATTAGCAACATGCAAAATTTATCAATCTAGAAATAGAACAGTTAACAGAATTCCAGGATTTTTTTTCTCTACTATATGTTGAACCTCTATCACAACCCAATCATTCCAGGGTCATGTTGTCAATTTATAGAAATAAATCCTGAATCAGATGCATTTTGAATTGCTCTAGATGAAATGAGGATTCCTGCCTTTACAAGTTTTGCAAATCCCTATTCCTATCTATTTCTATTACACAAATGTTATTACATTTCTCTGAAGAGGTTTTGCAATGTAATTTAGCTTAAATCAGTTTTCCCTAACCAATTATTTTACCTGATTAAAGCCATTACATTCATTTTGTACAATACCCCCTAAGACAGCGATGGCAAACCTTTTTTGGTTCGCATGGCATAAGCAGGGGGAGCGCAGGGGGGGTGTCGTGCATGGGTTTGCCGCACCCATAATGCAATGTATGACACCCCCCCCAGCGTGCATGCGCACATGACAGTTGTGACACCCCCCCCCCCAGTTTTTGCATGCTTTTTTTCGCCTTCCCCAGGCTCTAGAAGCTTTATAGGAGCCTGGAGAGGGCGAAAACAGGCTCCCCCCCCCCCCCGGGAGGCCCTCCAGAGGCTTCAGAGTGCAAAAAAAACATCCTATGGGCATACCGAAGTCACTTCCGGGTTGCTTGTAGAGCCGATTTTAGCCCTCCGGAGCGTTCAGGAACCCTCAGGAGGCTCCCCTGAAGACTCCGTAAGACAAAAAAACAACCCTATGAGCAAACTGGAAGTCACTTCCGGTTTGCTCGTAGGGTCATTTTTAGTTCTCCTGAGCCTCCAGGGAAGCCTCCGGAAGGCCCATGAAGGCTCCAGAGGGCTTAAACCGGCCCTACGAGCAAACCGGAAGTCCATTCCTGAACTTCCGTTTTCCCTGTACGGCCAGTTTTTTGCGCTCCAGAGGGCCTCGGGGGGGGGGGAGGCTGTTTTCACCCTCCCCAGGATCCTATAAAGCCCCTGGAGCCTGGGGAGGGCAAAAAATGGCTTTAAAAAAGGCTGGTTTGCCAGCGCACACATGCGTGCTGGCCAGCTGACAGGGCAACACCTCGTGTGCCCTGACAAATGGCTCCGCGTGCCACCTGTGGCACACGTGCCAAAGGTTCACCATCCCGGCCCTAAGAGCTGAATTTACATTTTTAAAGCCTACATTTAAACATGTCTTTTAGAAGACGTCTGCACAAGAGGTCTTCAAACTTTCCAGCTCAGCGGACAGGTGGATGTGGCAGTAGTAGCAACAGCGTGGGGAGGAAGAGAGGATGGTTTCACACATGCAGTTTTCACAAATGCAGTTTTGTGCACATGTGTGCTGGGCACTAATTCCACAGCCCAGTTCCGAGCAAGCTGCAGCCCGGCACCAGCCCATGGACTGGGCGTTGAGGACCCCTGGTCTACACTATATGCAACCTTTTTAACCCACTGACTACTAAGGTGTTACTATCTGATATTATTTACTTCTCCAGAAGTTTATAATCAATCTGTACTTGTGTCTATAAATTGTGAACAAACAGAAGACTGACTAACTTTTTTGTTATACAATAAAAACAAAATCGCAATATAATATGCCTGCAGAGATATAACAATATAATGCAGAAGCAAATATTCGAGCTAGAACCCCAAGTCCCTAAAAATCCCAAATTCATTTTATTTAAACTACTTAAATCCCAGGGAAACCTTACAAAGAATTCTTCAAATTCTGAACTGCTACTACAAATGTACACAATTTAATATTTTCAGGAATTGAATTCTTTAGATAATAGGAACAATTAAGGGTTCAGTATTTTTCTATATCTAAATATTCCAGAAATAATTGAAGGTGTCCCAGAAAAGAAGGGAACTGTGACCTTTGAAACCTCTACAAGTTATCATTAAAAAGACCCTGCTTGCAATAGTCTCTGATTGATTTAGCCAAATGATCATGAATGCAAACTTCAACCATAGGCAAAAGAGAACCTTTTGATAATCTTGCCAGCACCAAGGGTTCAAAATTTTAAAGTACCTCTTTGGCTTATCTGTGAAGCTGGCTAGAAACCAGCATAGTTGAGAAAGCACTGATTTATATTGAAAACTTAATTGTGATTTGCAATAAACTTGCAGTCCTATTAGAATTACAAATCAATGTCAAAAATAGTTCCATGTTAAATGCCATCATGCAAACTGTAGAATTCTTATGGTCCTGAGCAACTCAGAAAGGTTGCTCAGGAGTATTAGAAAAATCTACAATTCAGAAAACGCTACAACTGTTTTTCTGTCCTACAAGGGAGGGGGGAGAGCTAAAATGTAGATACAAATGCTGTAAGATTTACATTAAAGGTAAGGCTAAGTATATGTTTTTGTTGCCACAAGTTAGCAAGTTCTCAAGCAATTTAATGCAAGAGACAGTAATAACAGAAGAACACAATTTTTAAAACTGCTCTTTTAGTATTCTTTGAGTACTTAGTAACATAAATCACTTGCATAAACATTTGCAGGCAACTCATCTATTAATTAATGAGTATGGAAGTTTACTCAGAACTGTTTGAAAAGTGCAGTGATTAATAATAAATATACATTTACCATTTTAGTCTTTTGAGAAAATTATGAAACATTAAGAATATGAAAACACAGAAGAATTAAATATATAATATATAATTACTCACCTACTACAAGTCCACATTCTGGACAAATCATGTCTCCAGCTCTATAATCTTCTACCAAAATGGAATCTGGGTGGTTTGGACATGTCACTCTAGGCAGAACGTCCAAGCTTTAAAAAAATATAATTAAATTTTATATGACAATTTATAGTAAATAGCACATGTTTTACTTAATTTCTAAATCATTCATGTCTAGTGCTTTGGGAAAACTCATTTTAAATGAAATTCACAACTATGTCTGATATCATTTGCTAAAGTATTATATAAACCAGCCTTTTCCAACTAATGTTTTTCAGAAATGTCAAGACTACTGTTGCCATCCATTATCACCAGCCATTGCTTCATGGAATTGCCATTAGCAAAACCGGAAGTGGGGCAGAGAAAGGACGGATGATCTGGTTCAATACTATGAAGCTACATAAATGCAGTTTATGCAGTTTTTAAAATTATGAAATATGAAATAAGTATTTAATTTAACTAAAAGTCACATATATCCCTGAATGGGAAATAGAAATTATGTAAAATTGGAGACTCATATATAGCTAAACTAATCAAACTGATAAGAAGTTGCTTGTTGGTTATTTTAAAAAATACTCCATTTTTTACCGAATATATTGGAAGTGGAAGCACTACTCAAGAATATGAATTTATCATACTAGATAGTGTATGCCCTGTTAAATTCCTGATTTTTTTTTTTCATTCAACAGACATTTCTACAATTATAGGTTGTCCTTGACTTATGGCTATTTATTTAACAACTGTTCAAAGTTACAATGGTACTGAAAAAAGTATAGTCCTTCCATTTACAATTGTTGCATCACCATGGTCATGTGATCAAACTTCAGAGGGCTTCTGAGAAGCAAAGTTAAGGGAGGAAGCTGGATTCATATAAAGATCATGGCAAAAAGGTCATAAAATTGGACTATTCATTTAACCACATCAATTAGCATTAAAAATTATGGTCAATTGTAGATATAAGTCAAGGATTACTTACACATATCTATAGAACTACCATCAACAACTTTAAAATAATCCCATATGCAGCATTGTAGCCTCTTTTTCAAAACCAATTGCTTCAAATTCAATTAACAGGGGTACAATGATTAATTATTAAAAGAAGTACCTTAAACATATTCTCATTTTAT
This sequence comes from Thamnophis elegans, assembly GCF_009769535.1. Taxonomy (NCBI): domain Eukaryota; kingdom Metazoa; phylum Chordata; class Lepidosauria; order Squamata; family Natricidae; genus Thamnophis; species Thamnophis elegans. The sequence goes on along the minus strand of NC_045545.1, from coordinate 13,918,614 downwards.
GTTTGTAATCTACTGAGTAAGCTATATTTTACATGAGAAAAATGGAAATCAGATCACTTCACTTTAATATAAGAGTTATTCTACATTAAGGCTGTATATTTCAACAACGATTTTGGCTAAAGGTATTAAAGGGAAGAACAGCCTTTTGTCATATCTGTTAGCGATTCTAAAATTTAATCTTTGTGTAGGTTCTTTGAAATAAGTCCATGATATAAACAATATGAACATGGTATTAGCTACTCTTGCATGTAATGAGTAGTCAGAATTCTGGAGGGTTCAAACTTATTCATAAACAGTATATTCATTGTCCAATTTCTCTCCTTTAATCTTCTTGTCACTAAGAAAATAAAAAAACAAAACAAAATCCAGCTACAAGATGAAATGTTACCAATACATAAAAAGGTCTCCTGGCTCCCCTGGATGCTTTTAAGCAGGTAAGCTACTACAATACCAACTTCAGGTTGCTTTATTTTTGCAAAACAAAATATGCTTTTATTCATCCTACTAAAATCATATCAAAGAAAATTACATTCAGTATTTTTGTTAACTTTATTGGTATCTGAATTCAAAACCATGTTTTCCTTTATGGATATATAAATGCCATTTCCCAATATTTGGAATCTGGAAATAATATTCAAAAACTAAGTTAAGAATACTAAAAGACTAATGATAGAAAAAATGTACTTTTAATTCTGTTGTTGTATGCATCTTGGAAATAGCACAAATACATAAAACCCAAAACAAACCCAATTTAATCTTTTGGAAGGAAATGGGGACTGAAAATAAGAGCTAGCCTCATTTGGCCTCTGGCTTCTGGAAATATCATCAGCAAGAGTAAATTAGTAGGAGAATAACACATACAAAATGATCTGTTTCACATTACTAATCTAAGCAAATTGCTGAAACTACTATCTTCAGTCAAGATGCTAAGAAAAAACAGAGCATCTGCTATGTTGCCTAACAATGAATTTTATAGATGTGAAATTCGAAAGTGCTTGACAAAAAAGCAGAATCGGAAGTAATCATAAAACTGTCAGTACTCTTAACAAGGAGCTCCCTGGAAACATTTTGAAGATAAACCATAATGTTCTTCAACAAATATATATTTACCTTTAACTGATTCCTCCCTTGGACAGCAAGGGAGTTAGTCAACTTTTTTTATATATGACAATTTATTGGAACACTTTTTCCCTGATCCTAGTGAGCCTACTAACTTAAAATTTAATTTAACTTCAATCACAACCCCAAAGTTGTGTCATATTGGAAAACATACATCTCCTATAACAGATTTGAAATTACAAACACTTATGCATACTCATGAATGTACATGGAAAGGAACCCAACAATGTTGTGACCATGGCCCTAACTATGCAAGCCAAACTTTTAAATCAGTTTAATTAATTCTAATGTAAGCAGCTGTTTTCCCCATTCATCTGGAGAACACTGAGTTGGAAAACACTGGGGAATATAAGTCAAATCCTATACTAGTTTATGTCCTGTATACTAGCTTCATATTTATTGCCAAGCTGAATTTAAACTTTTAAATAACCACACTGTATTAAGAACCATTTGCTTCAATGTTACCATTCCTGAAGGTAAATCTGCTCACAAGACATGCAGAAAAATGTGAGAGACAGAACCTCTTAGTTACTGTTCCATTACTCTGAAATATTCCCTTAATTAAATTCAGCAATTCTCCTTACCGGTGTCTTCTGCCAGTAAAGACTATTGTGGGTCTTAGTTTTGCTATACATTTCCTTGCTAGCAGTCTTAATCTGCTCTTTTTATACCTTGGTGCTGTTAGGCTGTATTATATGCTCACTGCTACTGCTTTAGAAATACAGTAGTTAATTTAGGAATACAGAACATCTTTTATAAAAAGAATTGATATATTGGAGCATATACTTCAAAGCATTATTGATAGTTGACTGCTAGGATTTTTTTCAGAGACCTAGCAAGAGCAAGTAGGTTATTTTTAAAAAAATTATTATTACTAAGCTATATCACTCTTCTCCCGTTTAGAAGAATATCAAAGTATTGATTAATAAAGTTCACTTCCTTCTCCTTGTATCAAACTTTTTCAACAACTCTACACATTTATTATTAATTAATAAAAATAACATACAATACTGGAGAAGATATTTGTAAAACTGTTGCTTAATTAACTTGTCTTTTTTTATCCAAGTAAAAACAAAAAACTTTCAGTCATTCAGTTTACTGAAACTAAACTTATGACTTTAATCTAGATTTTAGAGACAACCTGTAATTCAAAACACAGGTTAGCAATTATTGGGAAAGACTGGTATTTTTTTAAAAAAATGAAAATAAAATTTTATTTTATCCCACCTTTCCTATTTTTATAAATAAGTCAAAGCAGTAAATACACACAATACTCCTTCCTCCTTCTATTTTCCCCACAAAAGCAAGCTTGTGAGGTGGACTGGGCTAAGGGAAAGTGATTGGCCCAAAGTCATACAGCCAGTTTTTGTGGCTAAAACAGGACTAGAAGATGGGACTAGAACAAACTAGCTTTTATTTATCTATCAATTATTCTTAGCTTGAAAACTAAACCAATCAGACAGTTAAAAACATAAAGCTGGCTAAGATTCAAAACTAATAACCCAAAGTCAAATATTCCTATGATGCACTGGCAAATTATACCATGACATTTTTTTTCTGCATCTAAAAGCAACATTACAAATGGCAATGAAAATTATATCTGCAGATGTTTAAAATAAGCCTCCTGTTGTTTTAGAGATGAATTTCTTCCGGCATTAATTTTTAGAACTGTCAGAGAAACTTGTTCATATAATTCAGGGCTGCATTTCTTAAAACATTTTTTTCTCTCAGGACCCCTTTCCATTTTTAAAAAGCATGGAGGATCACCAAAGAGCCTTTGCCCTTTGCTTATATGAATCACATTTATTTTTAGTATATTAAAAATTAAATGTGATTCATTCATTTGCCACTAACAATTGTTCTGATGGTATTTTAATATTGTGTTATTTTTCTACACAGGCTGAGAAAGAATTTTGATTTTGGTGGCTCCTAATGGGACCCCCAGGAATAATATAATCACACTTTAAGAAATGCCAATTAAGAGGTTTCTCAAACTTCTAATTTTGGTGTTCCCAAAAGGTCACGAACACCTGAGAAAGGAGGCACTTTTCTCTAAACCAGACTTGGGTTCACACAACCAAACGAGGCACTGGCAAAACCAGCTCCCCTACTTAATAACTTGGTACAAGTCGGCTTCTGAGTGGGGGGGGGGGGCAGTTTACCAAGGAAAAACTGGATTGAGTTTGACAATGTATAAATAATAACTCTTTGCGAGAGAAAGGACTCCCCCCCCCCGCTTTGAGTTGAACAATTGGGTCACCTCAAAATGTCAAACACCTGGATGAACTACAGTGAACATCCCCTTCACACGTTATTCCTCGCCACATTCCCCCACCACAAACATTCACTTTATTCACGGGAAGTCAGGCGGGATCCCATTTACCGTCTGAGAATAGACTAGAGAATATAATTCTTTATTGCCCAAGTGTGACTGGACACCACAAGGAATTTGCCTTTGGTGCCTATGCTCTTAAGGCACATGAGGAGAATAAAATACATTCGTCAAGAATCATAAGGTACAACACCTCATGGCATGAGTATGAGCGGAGCGCTACGCCGCAAAATGGAAGGAAGGCGATAGGAGAGGAATGGCGGCGACTTTTCTTTTAATAAGGGCTTTTTTTTAAAAAAAAGAAAGATATGCCTTTTTGCTCCGTCGGCCGATTCGGTCCCAGCGACGGGGCTGCTTAATGCGAGGGAGCGCCTCAGCAAGGGCGGTAGAGAGGCGGCGAGAAGAAGGGGGGACGACGAGAGAGGCTTGGAAAACGGGGAGCCTATTAAGGCTTTTTTGGGGGGGGTCTCAAAGAGCTAAAAAAAAGGCAAGAGGAAAAGCCGGGGAGGGAGCAGAAGGCGAGGAAAGACGGGGCGAGAACTGGCTCGGAAAGCCATAAAGGGAAGATGCTCCTCAGCAAGTCAAGGGAGGCCGAGTCTAAGAGGAGCTCCAGCGGCAGCCACGGCTCCTCCCGGTCCCCCCGGACACCTTTCACCCGCCCGCCCGCCACCGCCCTCCCTTTAAAACCCGATGTCAAGGCTCCCGAACTACACAGAGCCTCCCCACCGGAGGCACCTTCCCCGACTGACCGGCTGGTGGACGCCATCTTGCTTCCTCCTCATCGACTCCAGCAGGCAGAGTGACGGGTTTCCTTTTAAGCCCGAAGCTCCGGTGGGCGGGAACTCGCCGAGGCCTCGTCGACGGAAAGCCGCGTGGGTCAAAAAAGCAAACGCCCGCGCTTTCTTGGCTTCTTCCGCGGGAGGAGGGAAGAGGAGAGGCGGTGCCATCCCCCCCCCCAGTTCTGTTTTTAAAAAAGGAGGGAAGCGTATTTGCAAGAAAGTGTGGTTGGTTTAGGCCGGCGGGATTTAAATTCCAGCAAAGATGTTTTATACTCCTGTTGCATAGTTGTAACTTTTACTGCAACCAATTTTGGTCACTGTACAAATAAAAAGATGTTGAGGCTTTGGAAAAGGTTCAGAGAAGAATAGCTATGATGATCAAAGGCCTGGAGACTAAACCCTATGAAGAACGGCTGCAGGGTTTGGGTTTGGCTACTCCAAAAAAAAAAGAATTAGAGGTGACATGATAGCAGTATTCCAGTGTTTGAGGGGCTGCCCCAAAGAAAAGAGGGTTAAGGCACCAGAGGGCAGGACAAGAAACAATGGTTGGTGCAGTGGTTAAATGCAGCACTGCAGGCTACTTCAGCTGACTGCAGTTCGGCTGTTCAAATCTCACCGGCTCAGGGTTGACTCAGCCTTCCATCCTTCCGAGGTGGGTAAAATGAGGACCCGGATTGTTGTTGGGGGCAATATGCTGACTCTGTAAACCGCTTAGAGAGGGCTGAAAGCCCTATGAAGCGGTATATGTCTAACTGCTATTGCTATTGCTAACTAATGAAAGAGAGATGCAATCTGGAATTAAGGAGAGACTTCCTAACAGTGAGGACAATTAACCAGTGGAACAGCTTGCCTCCAGAAATCTGGGTGCTCCATCACTGGAGGTTTTTAAGAAGAGGCTGGACACCCTGGACAGTCACCTATCTGAAATGGTATAGGTCCATGATGGTGAACCGAAGTGGCACACGGAGCCATGTCGCCTGGCATGTGTGGCATTGCCTGTTCCTCTTCTGGCACGCATGTGGCAACAATCACCTGGCCTTCGTGCATACGGCAGTGCCAGAAACTGGAAGAGCTGGTCTCCCTTTTCCGGCAGGAGCCTGTGCGCCAGCCAGCTGATCATTGCGCGTGCACACACGCCAGTAACCGGAAGTCTAGATGGCCGGGGTGCATTCGCACACCAGAAACTGGAAGTTCATTTTCCGGCATGCGCATGCCCCCTGGGCACTTCCTCTTCCGGGTTGTGACCTCCGACAAGCACGTACCCGCGTGTTACCTTTTCGCCATCATTGCTATAGATTCTCCTGCTTGAGCAGGGGGCTGGACTAGACGACTTCCAAGGTCCCTTCCAACTCATTCTATCTATGGGTAATACTGGTGGTATTTTCTTGTGCATTGCATAGAGTAATGGGACTACAGCGTTTGAGTGCTGTTTATTAAACCCAAGCAATAAAAGAGCAAAAGCGAATTGGAAGATGGGAGGTGGGGGGAGAGACTCCAGCTTAATTTATCCACTAACATAAAGTTCCTTATAGAATATACTGTGTCTGTATCGGTGGGTTTCAAAAATTGTTCAAACCTACTCTGTGGGTGTGGCCTCCTTTGTGGGAGTGGCTTGCTGCCCATGTGACCGGATGGGAGTGGCTTGCCGCCCATGTGACCGGATATGAAGATGTCGACACTTGTCAGAACCACCTTAAATTACCTCACACACAGCACAGGCATGCATAAGAATAGGATGTAAACTTGTTTTTTAAAAGGCATCTTTGGTTTGCGTTAAAACAATTTCAACACACGCAATGTTCTGATTGCACCACAAATGCAGTAGTCATCCTTACCTTTCACAGAGGCACTGAGTGTTATGAGCATGATAGTGTAGAATAATCATATCCAAGGACCAGTGGTGGGTTTCAAAAATTTTGGGAACCTCTTCTGTAGGTGTGGCCTGCTTTCCGGGTCCACTGGTGGAACCTGTTCTAACCAGTTCGGTAGATTTGACGAACCAGTTCTACCGAATAGGTGCAAACTGGTAGGAACCCACCTCTGGTCTGTATGTATGTACGTATGTGTGCATAGTGTCTATGATGAGAGTTTTTGACTCCTGACAATTGCCCGGACAAGCCTGCAGTTTTCTTAGCATGATTTCAAAAGTGGTTTTCCTCCTTCCTAGAGCTTAGAGAGAATGACTATCCCAAAGCAACCCAGATGGTTTGTGGGTTCTAGGGTCCCTGGGACAGGACTAGAACTCACAGAAATAATATTTGGGATTTGAGCATGGGTACCATCCATAGACAAGATTTTATTTGACATGTAAACACCATGCTATTCCATTATACCTTCCATGGGTGAAACTGAAGTCAATACTGAATTTTATTCTCCTTGCCACTCTTACAGAAACCTATTTATGTATCCATTGGTAGTATAATGGGATGGCTATTCTGGAGTTTAAAAAAAACCACATTTGCTCCCATTCTGTAAAACTTAGGTCAAAGTTCACCAGGCGCAATGAAAGTCACACCTATTCACTGTTAGTGAAAATGCATCCATTGATAGGGCATGCTACCCAAAGATATGCAGGATAACATTAATTCTGAGAATACATATTTATTTCCTGCCTTTTATTATTTTTACAAAAAACTCAAGATAGCAACAAACACATTCAACGTTACTTCCCTCCTCCTATTTGAAGACAGTTGAACTGAGAGAAAGTGACTGGCCCAAAGTCACCCAGCTGGCTTTCATGGCTAAGATCAGATTTGAACTCACAGTCTCACGCTTTCTAGACTAATGCCTTAAGCATTAGACCAAACAGACTCTCACACACATAGGAACACATGCAAGATTTATCTTGTTGCCCTTGTGATTTATTTTATTTATTTATTTTGCCATTTTGGTGATAGAATTAGCTAGGAACATATACAACTGACCTTAGACCAGGGGTGTCAAACTCATGGCTTCACGGCGGCATCACGTGACATATTGTGACTTTTTTTCCCTTTGCTAAACTGGACGTGGCCAGCGCATGATGCATCCGGCGGGGCTGTGAGTTTTGACAGCCCTTGCCTTAGACGCAAGACAGAATAAATGCATAGTGTTCTGACCCAGCCTTCACAAGCAATGAGAAACTGCTTACTCATGAGTAACACAACCCCTTTTTTATTTAAGTCGGGGTAGCAATAGTCTGTTTATGTTGGACAAACAAAACCAAAATTAACGAGTCACAAATGAAAGTCTTTTCCCCTTCTAAAAACAGGACAGGAATAGTCTCTGTTCAAATCAGCCGAGGCAAATTCACTCCGTTATTTCCCAGCAGGGAGATTCCATTGGCACTTCAAATACAGAGCAATTAATCCCAACAAACTTGGTTCTGGTAAAGGAATCCGATGTGATTGATGTATGCTGGAAAACGAACAGTTGCCTGCAATAATCACCCACTCCCAAACCCCTACTATTTATTTCCCAGCCAGGAAGGGCCCGGCATTTATGTCTTTTTTTTCCTGAGAGCCGGCTTATTGCTTTCCGTTGCTCTCCTCTCCTTCCCTCTCTACGCAGATGTGCATCTTGGATGGGACCCATCTGTCCCTCCCCCATTCAGCTCAGGCCCCAAAGACAGTTGCCTCTCCACCTGGGGGAGTGCAGAAGGCCCCGGCTCTGCATTTGCCTCTGATCTTGCTTCCTCATCAGAGCCTTCCAAAGGCTCAAAAGCCCACCCAGGCTCCCCCTCAACCTCATCTGACTGCTGCTAACTCTGCTGGCAGCCGACGGGCCACAACACACAGTTGTAATGATACGGTGCAGGTTAATGCATTGAAAGTAAGCTTCATTTAACTAATTTCTGTGTACATATGCATATGCGGCTTCTGAAAGGTCTGCAGTCCTGTGCATTTTGTAAGAAGAGCACATGGGAAATAACTTCCAAGTACAGAAGAACAGATGTGCTGTCTAAATTAGGCAACAACTAGTTGCTCAGAAGGAACAGGACAATCAAGCCAGAGGAGGGAGGATTCTTGTACAATGAGAGATGCTTCCTATAATGGGGATTACACCTCCCCTCATTCAATTCTCTGGAAAGTGGCACATGGTTCCCCACATGCTTAGTCTATATCAGTGATGACTAACTTTTTTGTCGTTGGGTGCTGAAAGCGCGCATGTGCACATGCAACAGCACACCCACATGCCCGTACCAATAATGCAATGCATGTGCGACAACACCCCCACCCCCACCCCCCATGCGCTGCTTCCAGGTTGGTGCAGGCCTTCTGGGCTAAAAATGGGGCGTGGGGGCACTGCGTGAGCCCCAAAATGCAATGCGAGCGTGCATACGCTCCACCCCCCGTACATGTGGCCCATGCATGCACCTGGTCCCCCACGCATGCGTGGCAGAGACCCGAAGCCCAGCTGGCCAGCGGGAGGTGCGCACGTACGTGCAGTGGAGCTGGGCTGGGGCGACGGCTGGCATGCCCGCAGAGAGGGCTATGCGTGCCACCTGTGGCATGTGTGCCACAGGTTCGCCATCATGGGTCTATATGCTTCTGTGCTGGCATTGGTAAATACTTTTGCTGGGGTTCCTGCTGTACAATCTGCTTTCCATATCCTCTTGAAGGCTAACAAGGGAATCATCCTGTCATGTGGGAAATTGCTAAGCCTTAGCAATCAAACTGAGCTAGATAACAATGCTGTGTATGATACACAGCCAGTTTGGTGCGATTGTGAAAGATGCTGGCCTACAAGTCAGGAGACTATGAGTTCTAATCCCACTTTAGACATGAAAGCCGGCTGGGTGATTTTGGGTTCGTCATTCTCAGCCCAATCTTACCTCACAACGTTGTTGTTGCAGAGAAATAGGCAGAAGTACTAGGCATGTTTGTTTACATTTTAAAAAGCAAAATACAAATGTAAGAACAATAGTAATATTACGAAACTACTTTACCATATGTTCCCAATTTTTTCCTTAGTCATGTTATTTTTCATCTTTAGTTAAACAAGAACATTAAGAAATCCACTCTTATCTGTTATACTTCTTTCTTAGATTTCTTATGTTTTTGCACGTTTATAAAATCAATGAAAACAATCAGGTAAGATTTATGACTAAGCAGTTTTAGTGATTTCTTAAGTAAATCAATTTTCCATTTCATAAAATTAGTTGACAATTCTTAACAGGTTCTCCAAGAATATTAGAACACAAAATGTTAATCATTGGAAACAGCCAGTTATGACAGATGACACATCTCATTTCATGAACTTAAACAAGATCTTAAACAAGGACTTACCTAATTTACACAAGATGGGGAGATGAAAAACTCAGATTCTAAAGTAAACTGGCTTCTTTTTTCTAAAACAATTCATTATATTTCTTTTACATTCTTTCTATCACATTATTAGATTTATGTATTAGAATTATATCTGCATACATACCGTATTTTTCAGACTATAAGACGCACCGGAGTATAAGACACACCAAGATTTTGAAGAGGTAAATTTTTTTTAAAAGTTTTTGCATTCTGCAGACCTCCCAAACCCTCTGCATACCTCGTTTTTTGTGAAAAACGGGGCATGCAGAGAGTTTGAGAGGCCTGCAAAGTGCTCCTGGGGGCTGGGGGGGGGGCCAAAACCAGAAAAAAAACAGCTTTCCCCCCAAAAAAGGGTATGCATAGGCTTTGGGAGGCTTGTAGGGTGCTCCTGGGGACAAAAACAGGCCAAAAAAGGGGTCCATTTTTTGCAAAAACACTGGGCATGCATAGGCTTTGAGAGCTTGCAGAGTGCTCCTGGGGGCTGGGGGGGGGAAATGTGGGAAAAACAGCCCGTTTTTCATTTGTTTTTGCCCTCGCCAGCCCCAAGGAGCACTTTGCAGGCCTCCCAAAGCCTATGCACGCCCATTTTTTTTAAGGGGGTGGGGTTTCAGGAGGCCAAAAATACTGTATTTAATGTATAAGATGCACCCAGATTTTCACCCTTTTTTGGTGGAAAAAGGTGCCTCATACTCAGAAAAATATGGTATTTTATTTATTAACTGTTTATGTAACAATTATGTACATTTATGTATTGTTATGTAACAATTATGTACTTTGATTTCTATCCTGATGACCTCCAGAATTCTCCATTATAAATGTCAGAACCTCCAGTAATCCTGGCTTTTACAATCTGGAAAAATTAATATTTCCTAATATTTTGAAGGTTCAACTTGTAGAATTCTGTCATGGTATTGGGAAAGAAGCTAAAAATGAATGGCTGGCAATTTACTATTAAACTGTATAGGTGCAGTTTTACTTGTTTAGGGGAAACACTGAACAGAACTTTATTTTACAAATGCTAGTGCCAACCTAATTTATTCCTATTTCATGTATGAATAAATATACAACAAATAATACATGAAAATATGCTGTACTCTTTGCTCAAACACAAAAAGAGATTAAAAACTAGTTTACGGCAATACAAGATGTTTAAAAAAGAGTGCTCTATAGCAAAGTTAGCATGGCACTTGGAGATATGAATATTTTGCCATTTTGCCGTCTCTTCTTCTATTTGCTGGGAATCCTGTCCAGGTGTTCATAACAAAATTTCTCAGCATTTGTACAAAGAGGCAGAGATAATGTTTACTGTATTCTCTATTGCCAAATACCAGTTTATGCTGACATTTTGGAATGAAGAAAGACAAAAAGAAACTATCCGCCATGCAATAAAACCAGAATAGCTTTTGCCAGCCAGTATAATGGAACACAGTAACTTAAAATCCAAGTGTTTCTCAAAGTTGGCAACTTTAAAACATGTGGACTTCCAGAATTCCCCAGTCAGGGAGTTGAAGTCCTAAAAGTTGTCTTACAGTTGCCAAGTTCGAAAACACTGCTTTAGAATAATATTTAGATATTTTACTGAAGAATATTAAAAATTAGAAGTCTACTGATTTTTTTTTTAAAAGCTATTGATTTGGAGGATAACAATATCAATATTTTTTTTCAATTATTAATGCTAAATATCCAGCAGATGGCAGCATACTGCAATCTTAAAAAAATAATTTGTTGGGTTGGGTTTTTTCCCCTTTTGGATGATTTATTTCTAAGTCATTGTTTCTTCCAATTCTTCAGAATCATTTCTGCCGCATCTAATGTGCTGTCTTTCTGCCAAGAAAGAATGCCATAAAGGTTAAAATCAACTCATTCATGATGTAAGATATTAAAGAGCAGGGGGAGGGGAGTGATTTGGTTATAGTATTAATATTATTATTAATAATATTAATAATATAATAATATTAATAATTAATAGTATTAATAATAGTATTAATAATGTCATCTTTATAACAAACCAGTAATTCAGTTTATTCGTGATAAATAAATGGTTGCCAATGATCCAGCTATTACTCAAGGAATCAGCAGCAATATGCACATTCTCAAATGGAGTCATGAAAAATAGAAATTTACTAGTAAGATAATGACCACATTCAACAGTCTATTCCTGAAAAGTCTTCCATATTCAAATGAGTACTTTCACATCAAAACAGCATTTTGTTTCCAAGCATCATTTTTTGACTTAGAAAAAACACAAGGTAAATTTGATGTGGAAATAATAGTAGCAGTATTTTAAAATCTCATGGTTAAATTAGGAGGAGGGGAGGAAATTATGTAAGATCAATAGACTGTAGAATTTACCTTGATGAAGCAAAAGCGAATATATTTTTCAAATTGACCTTTGGTTTCTGGGCCACAAAATGGACTCAGAGGAATAGCTGACAGTTTCTGAAAAAATTAAATAGAATTAATTACAAGCTTACAGGACATTAAAAAGGATTTTTTATGTGGCAACTATTTAAATGAAGTTTTTGGATGTTGCATTTTATTTCCATTTTTGCTTATGCTACTAAGGAAGAGCTTTTCTATGTTAAACGCCAAGATTCAGAATTGGAGATAAAAAGTTCTGCACGTTTATGGACCTATAACTTTTCACTCTGCATCTCTATATCGGGATTACCTGTTTCAATTTTATTTAAAATATTATAGTTAGATATGAAATATGAAGGAAAAAGAAACCAGAACCTACCTTAGATTTAATCATCCATTTCACAAATTTATAATCATAAGATTTATCTTTTTCCATGTCAGACAGATCTATACCTTTAAAAAATAAATAAATAACACTATTTTCCAGTACAGAAACATCAATTAAGACAACTCCACATTTTTGCAGATACACAAAATCAATCTAAGCTGGGGAAAATAATGTGGGAACGGTTTTGTTGTGTTCCTTTCCCTATATATCCTCTGAAGCAGTATACCAGGAGTGTCAAACTCAAGCTGCGGGGTGTTTAGATCTGGCCCCATAGGACCACCCTGAAAACAGCAAAGGACCAGCCCGCGGTGCTTCTGCCAGCAAAAACAGCGCTTTTTGCTGGCAGAGGGTTGTAGGAAGACGTCGCAGGATGGCAACTGTCACAGGAAGCCCATTTTTGGAAGCCCGTTTTCGCTGGCAGAGCGCTGGGGCCACCATAGGGGCCCCCGGCACGAGTGATTTTGAGCTAGCCACACCCATCTTGGCCATGCCCACCCTGGCCCCCTGAAATCAAACACAATCCTGATGCAGACCTCAATGAAATCGAGTTTGACACCCCTGCAGTATTACTAATGTTTTCCTTTTATGCAGACTGGTATATAGAAATATTTTGAGGACCCACCATACAAATTAATGGCCTGGTACTTACGAGCATCATGGTATACATCTGCAAGACACTAAATGTCTTGAAGCCGTCAACCTGAATATTTTTTTTTCATTTACGGTGCCAAACCTCTGAATCAAGAACTCATGTAGCCTTCACTACAGGTAGTCCTCAACTTACAACAATTTGTTTAGTGACCATTCAAAGTTAGAACAGCCCTAAAAAGTGACTTCTGACCATTTTTCACACTTAATGACTGTCACAGCATCCCGATGGTCATGTGTTGTGACAATGAATGGGTCAAGATGAAGGGGGGGAGGGGAAGGAGAAAATTGTGGTTAGATTAAACTTGGTAGAAGAGAAAAGTGAGAAATTAGAAGAATAAAGGCAATGAATTGTTGTATCAATGCGCTGGAATCAAGGATAGTTTACAAATAGTCCTCATTTAGTGACTGCCTTTTTTAGTGACTCCTGCCAGTTATGCTGGAAGTTATTGTCGTGATGGAAAAGTGTTGTGGCCCAGCAGGTGCCGTTGGAGCTGCCGCCAGACTCCGACAGCGAGGGGTCCTATGAGTCGGCTCTGGAGGATGTGGAGGACCCTGGACAGGGTTCCGACTCCGAGCAGGGCGCAGAGAGGCTGGTTGGCCATCAGGAGGTGCCTGAGCCTTGGACCAGTGGGGAGGAGACAGGGGAGAGTGATCTGGATGCCAGCAGTGAGTTGTTCCTCGATGCCCGGCACTGAAGAGCTAATAGGCGTCAGGAACAGTTGCGCAGTTACAGGAGGTAATTGCACTCAGCTGGTGGTCATTAGGCTCCTCTCCAGACTATAAAAGGACTGCTTCTGCACACGCCCTTTTTGTAGAAGTCAACACAGGAACTAATGTTGGAGAACATTATTGTGAGCTTGGCAGACTGGATTGCTGCCACGGCTTATCTGTGCTGGATTGCTGCCCAAGCTTGTCTGTGCCGGTTTGCTGCCAAGGACCTGTCTGTCTGTTAATTAAATGCCGTAACTTATCTTTGGCTCAGAGTGTGTTGGTGTGGGACGAGGGGGGTCAGAACAGTCATGTGATCAATCTCAAACACTTGGCAACTGGCATGCATTTATGACAAATGCATTGTTCCCCGGTCACTATCTGTAACCTTCCCAGCCAGCTTCCAGCAAGCAAAGTCAATGGGGAAACCCAGATTCGCTTAATAACCACATGATTCACTTAACAACTGCAGCCTTTAACAACTGTGGCAAATGGAACAAAACTCACTTAACTGCCTAGCTTAGCAACAGACATTTTGGGCTCAATTGTAATCACCTGTACAGATTTCTTTCTCCTATTACCTTTCTGATACAGCTTCAATTTTGGTGAAAACAACCTTCTCCCAGCCATAAATTAAGAATGTCACTAACCTAGTGTGGACACATCAACAATCATAAAATATCCTCCCTCGGGAATAACAGGCTTCAGTCCAACTTCCAGAAACATCTGAGCCATTCGGTTTCGTTTAATTTCCAGCTCTCTAGGCAAGGAGTAGAAATAGCACTCTGGATCATCCATGCGTTTGAAATCTAACAAAAAGCTTTGGGCTACAGCCTCCTGTAAAGCCAAACCCATTAAGAAAAAGTTGAAATAATCAACATAAACCAAAGACGCCTATGAGATCTAAGTTTAATGATAACAATGCTATCTTTAAATCTCAAAATTGTAATTGTTTTTCGCTAAGAGTGCTCACCAAAATAGATGTTCCATTCACAAGAAACATGTCGGGACCTTATTCTATCGTTGGGCTACATTTATTTGAAGATATTTTTTTTCTTTCAACCTTCAGCCTCATTATTTTAATTAATTCAGTATGTAGTTGTGTTCAACTTTTGTCAATAATATTATTCCAAATTGTTTAACCAGGATTATGGTTTTAGGATAATATAAAATTATTAAGGGATCTACAATACCATTTCGTAATTTTTAATTATGAATAAAATCTAGTCATCTATTCACATTCCTCTCTTCTTCCTTGGAAAAGGAACAAGTGTCCCAAATACTTATAAAGCTTAAATCTAACCACAAATATACAGAACACTACACTCTAATATAAAGATTGTTTATAGGTGATGCTTTGCCAAATTAGAATTGTCTATAAAATTACTTGATATAATTGGCTATAAAACTACTGGATAAGTTTCACATCAGCAAAAATCTCTTTTCCACTACAGTATTCATTTCTCAACAAATGAAAACCGAAATGGAACAGATTTTTATTTTCTCAGATAACCAAGAAATGGTTATTCCAATGCTGATTCACACTGCGTCTATTCCTTAAAGAACCCACCTACTGTTATTATTTAGCGTATGATGTATCTTATATTGACTTGCAATATACATTAATATTTCACATAGATTAATGAAACACAATATGACATAAATGTTAAAAAGATATTCAAATATGTCTAGAAACACAACATCATTTATATTGGGGGGGGGAATCAGATAACACACTTACAATTTGCATCCATATATTTCTTCCTTATCAGTTTTAAATCCATACTTTCCATATTTCTGACCTCCCAAATGTGCAAAATGTTTTACAAAAACATCATTTCCTTTGTATGCTTTTGTACTTACTTGTAATGGAGTTGGGCATGTATAAATGGTATTTTGTTGAACAACCTGCAAATGTTTTATCAGATGTGAGGGACCGATAGACCAACCAATCTGAAATGAAAGATAAAATATGCATTATTTGTTGACTGTTTACTTACATTTACAAAACAACAAATTCTAGGAAGCACTCAGGCGTACGCTCCTTTCATCTATGTCATGATATATACATTGTGCCTGCTTTGCAGATAAATTCACAGAACTTATAATATACAAAAAACATTTATTTTCCCACAGAATCCCCATCAGTCACTGATAGGCAACTGATATACTTAGAGAAGAAGAATTTTCTTTCAGTGGATGAAAAGTTTTCTCCCTAAATCTTTTACGAAGTTATTATTGGGTAATGGAAGACAATAGAATCAGAGATTCAGAGAGCAGTAAACCCTTTATTTAAAAAGATACTTTAAAAAAAACACACACCAAGCTACACTTTCTAGAATTAAACATCTATTTTGTAAACAAGTGGCATATATAATGATATTTAAAAATACATATACATACATCATTTATGTCTCTATAAATTTCCATACGTTGACATATTAAAATTCCCCTATGGTCATGCCTATTTGAGATTTAACAGAGATCTTAAAATTTATTTGTATACATATGGGATTTATATATGGGGTTTCCTCAATTTTTATTTCTGAATGCAACCTTTCGTGATATATTTCACTATAGTGGTAATGTCCCAAATCTTACCAGTATATTTTCAATAGAACTGTGAAGATCAAAATTCAGAAGCATGTTCTAGAATTAGATTTAGTTCTTCATTCAGTAGTACCCATCTTTAAATTCAAATTAGAACTACCATATGAAATATACAGCTGGACATATATTACAATTTAAGGTTGATAATAAAAATCTCTTAAATTCAGTTCTTTTCAGCCTTTAATTTTTTAAAATGTCTTTGAGCGTATATAATTTGCAAATATTGGTCTACATTCACTAGTCTCAATGTTCTAATTCAACACTACCTAAATATATGACTGTTCATGGAAGCAATTTCTAACTAAATCCATTACCTTCCAGCCAGTTACACTGTATGTTTTTCCAGCGCTTCCTATTGTTACTGTTCTCTCCCACATTCCAGGCAAAGTAGCTGTTCATATTAAAACAAGTTGATTGATATTTTATTTACGAAAAATTATATTTTGCCCTTCTGATACATGGTCACCATTCAGTAATTACATTCTGTAGAGATACCAAATTTCACTTTACAAACAGATATCCATTAAAATGACACGGTAGAAATGATTGTATTTATGATCAATAAAATAAGTTCAGAGCTGTAAATAATGAACTGGAAGAAAACTATCTGACAAAGATAAAATTATTTTTCTAGTTCACAAGGATATGTATACTAAAAGCTTTCTATGATACAAATTAGCACTGAATTAAACCGGTCTTAAATGTCCATTCCCCAGCTATGAGTTTGGAATGTATTGGGGAAGTTGGCCCCAAAACTGGTTATTCAGTTTTAGCGGATTTAAATACGAAGGTTATCACGGAACATTTGTTATATGAAATAAAGACTGAAAGTGCTTTCATATCCAATCAGATTCAAAAATAATATCGGTAAGACAACATACAGATTCAAATCAGCACTATCCCTATGAAGCTATCAGGAGAATCCTCATTTACAATATGCATTAAGTTTGTCAGCACAACTTCCATTTTGCACAAGGCAGATAAGAAAAGTGATTTAGTATTCTACACGAGAGGAAACTATCTTGATGATAGCACAACGAGCGTACCGATTCCATGTACTATCACTCACGGCCTCCATTAAGAAGGTATTGGAGAATTATAACTGATGCTGCAAATTGATGCAATATTCATTTTCATGATACATGTGTCACTTCAATTGATGGAATATAAGAAACTTAATACAACTCTGTCTCTAGGGAGAGGATTTATGTTCTCTTCCTTGTATAAACTTCACGTACAAAATAAATAAGCTAAAGAAGAATCGCTTTCTAGGAAAAATAGGAGGAATAGTTTGTTGAGTTTGTAAACATAACTGTCATCTATACCTAGGTTTTACAATCTGAAATTGTTCCATGGGATTTGCTTAAAAGTGCCCAAGAAGAAAGAAGTGTACGTAAATAAGAACTTCATCTGAAATGTTTTATACGGAGTTTTCTATGCATCCTATTTGGTGCAATAAAAATACCTTATGAGATTACACACACACACACTTTTCACAAAACACCAAAAAATAAATTTACATAAAGAATGTGACATTCTTTACATACAATCTTATAAAATAAGAATGTAGTGAAACAGTATTTGCTGATTTGATCTCTTTGCTCAGGCCTTTGGCAAATGATTGAAGTTGCTTTTTTATATTTTCATTGTATCCCATCTGAAGTTGTTATCTCAGTTGTTGTCTTTGTTTTGCAACTTTTTTTTTCTGTTTTTAATGTTTTTAACTATCTGTAAACCTCCCAGAGTCACTGGGAATCGGGCAACATATGAATTTAGTTGAATAATAAATGGTAGTAATACCAATGAAAATATTCAATTAATTTTGTCAACAAGCAGTTTTCAATTCCTGTTTAAATATAAATTTTCATTAATGATTGGTAGCACATAATAAATACCAAATCTATTATGGGTTACGCAAAATAGAAATAAGGGAAGGAAGCTCCCCCATTGCTGGATGCATTTAGACTGAGACATATAGCCATCTCTCAGAAATGTTCCTTCACTGAACAAAGGGTTCAAACCTCTCCTTCCAACTCTTATTGTTTTATGAAAATAATTTAGCATTCAGGGATTCGGCTTTTATGGCGTGAATGCTTTTATAGACATTTCAATGAACGTATGGTTTCATTTTGCAACAATACAGTCAGTCTAATTTTCTTTTTGTAACTCTCATGTTTCCCTGACACTGCTTCTTTTTTCCCCCATTAAAAATCAGCTAAGGAGGGGAAAAAATGGAATGGCTGCAAAAAAAAAAATCATTTGACTAGTGGGACAAAGAAATATTTGTGTGGAAGCATCCAAAGTGGATGAAAGTAATGAAGTTAGAATGGCTCAGACAAACAACAGGTAAGTGTATCTACACCTCCACTGCCTGGAAAAAAAGATGGAAATAAATAGAATTTCATCCAAAGTAGAATGAAAAATGAGTCTCCAAAAACTGTAAGCTCTGAAACATATGTTGTAAAAATCACCAGATGGATATCTTTTTCTGATAGCAAATAAATCCAACCTTGAAAATCACTTCATCCCACCTACTGGGTGAATGTATATCTAATTAGAACTGATGGAGTTTAAAGTACTAGCAATAAATCACTATCTAAGAGCAGAATGTCATACAGTAATCATTTTGCAACTATAAGTTTTGGGGCTCTGCCAGCGGGAAGAAAATTAGGAGTTAAAATATTCAGTTACCTTTGGGGAAGCCAAAGAGTAATTCATCACAACAATTCAAACATATCAAATAGCATAATTTGATCATGTCAAATAATGTTTGGATGAGTTTGTCTGGGCTCGGAAACTACACAGGGTCAAATTTGATTACTACCTGGAAAAGACATCACCAAAAAGCTGCAAACTAGATTGGGAAAACTTTGAAGAAGGCAACGAGACAAGACCCTGCTGCATATCTGCAAAGAAAACCATGTTGATGTATGAATGTAATCACCCTCAGGAGCTCAACTCAAGCTTGAAAAATTCTTTAATTGAATTATGTAACATTTACATATATAATAACAATAAAATTGCATTGAATTACTGTTTCCCCAAAAATAAGACAGGGTCTTATATTCTTTTGAAAATAAGGCTTGGCCTTATTTTGGGGGAAGCCTTATTATTTTTGAGGTGTAGGAGGCCCTTTAACCTCGCCCATGGTCTGTGGATCAGCTGATCCAGAGAGGGCCGGAAGTTCTGTCTCTGTTCTCTCATCCCCCCCACCCCCAGGAAATGGCAGGGACCAGCTGTGCATGCATGTAAATATTTTAGGGGAGGGCTTATTATCAGGGGAGGGCTTATTTTAGCACATGCGCTCAAAAGCCTGATTGGGCTTATTATCCAGGGAGGGCTTATTTTCGAGGAAACAGGGTATATGACTTACTTTAAGTCAGATACTTAATATTCTTCAACTTCAACATTATTTTCTAAAGCTAAATGTGTGTGCCTTTTTGCCTTTTTAAAAAATATTATAATTAACAGGCAATATTTCATTAAATAAGGTGGGGGGGCAGAATGGGACAACTCGCCCCAGCCAACTCTCCCAGGCCATCTCGTCGCGGTTATCTCCCCTCAGCTAACTCACCCCAGGACAACTCACAACAGGACAATTTAATGTGGAATCACTCAAGAAAGGGACAAGCAGCTCACCCCAGCCTTGAGGGACTTCTAACTTGAGAAGGTTCAAATCTAAAGCAAGACAAGACCTGCTGCAATTCACTTGTCCCTCTCTTGAGTTATCCTGTGTTCAATTGTCCCGCAGCAAGTTGCCATGGTGAGCGGACCAAGGTGAGTCGGCCGCAAAGAGTTGTCCTAGAGTCTAGACCAGTGTTTCTCAACCTTGGCGACTTTAAGCTCTCGCTGGCTGGGGAATTCTGGGAGTTGAAGTCCACAGGACTTAAAGTCCACATGACTTAAAGTCGCCAAGGTTGAGAAACACTGGTCTAGACCCTTTCCATAGCCCTAGGTCCTTTTGTATATAATTCTAAAACAAAAACAGTTAATTTTCGGTTTAGAATTATATGCGAATCCATCCAATATGATTTATCATAGTAAATCCGACCATTATACCTTGTTTAACACATCCCGGTTAAAGGACATAGGCTTAGCATTACCTATGAGTACAGCCATATTCTCAAATATTTATTTATTTAATCATCCATTTTTTCATTCATTAAATTTATATGTTGCCCCATCTCACTCTGAAGAACAAAATATAAGGAGATATAAACATGTTTCCTTTTTGTTCAACAGCTAAATTCAAAATATTTAATATTTTTAAAAATAAGCTTTTTACTGATAGTTTTTCAAAAAACTACTACGTAGTAAAATTAGATAAAATCTATTTCTTAGAAGCGGTAACCAAAATGTGTATTTAGATTTCTCATCATGTACCATTTATACCATTTTAAATTTTAGTACCTATTTTAATATGCTTATTTCCTGTATAAACTATCCATTCATACACCTCATCACTGATGCACAGTGTATCATACTTAATACAGAGATCAGCAATTATCTGGAGCTCTTCTTTTGTATAGACCTAAAATGAAAAGAGAGAAATGTATTCAATATATACTGAGAGAGTGAGTGAGTGAATGAGTGAGTGAGAAACTTCAAAACAGGATGCTTACCTTTCCTATGGGATTGTGAGGTGTATTCAATATAATAGCTTTGGTCTTGGAATTAAATTTATTTGCAAGCTCAGTTGGATCCAAGATCCAGTCACCACTAGAAGCAACTTCTCCATTCACAGATTTCTGGAATAAAACAGAACATATTTTATTAACTGCTAGGACTGTCAAGTGCCAAACCTCCTAAACTGATAGATTTCATTGTTATCAAGACTCAACAAATAAAACCAAATGGATGATAAATAATTAGATCTCTCCCTCTCTGTGTGTCTGTCTCTCTCTGTGTGTGTATCTCTCTGTGTGTGTCTCTCTCTCTCATTCCCTCACACTGAACATATTGTCTTGGGGAAAAACAAAGTAAAAAAAGGGAGCAAATATGAAAGAGGTTCATAAGGGTAAAAACTGTTAATTTTTTTAACTTTACTGAAAAAATGCCTGTCAATTAGTTTGACACAATTTTTTAAGAAGGGCCTATTACAGAGCGAGATTTGAGTTGATGGATTCCATGGCAAAAGGGGGCACATCCATCGCTCGACATATCATGAGAGGACTTGCACATGTGGCCCCAGACACTGAAAATTTTACTCATGTTTTGCTCAATTGTCAATTATATGCCTCCCGCAGGTTCAGATACTTATCATCCACATTGGAAAGAACGGTTCCACCACAAATCCGCGAAGCCCTTATCCGCGGAGACATAAGCGCGAAGACTAATTCGCGCCGTTCTAAGCGCTAAGGAAAAATGCGACCCTACCGCGATGACATAAGCGCGGAGGGCAAAATCGCACATTCCCAAGCACTCAGTACCCTAAACCTTACCCTAAACCTAACCCTAAACGTAACGCTAAACCTAAACCTAAACCTAACCCTAAACGTAACGCTAAACCTAACCCTAAACCTAACCCTAAACCTAACCCTAAACCTAACCCTAAACCTAACCCTAAACCTAACCCTAAAACAAACCCTAAAACAAACCCCTAAACCTAATCCTAACTCTTACCTTAATTGAAGTCGGCTTTCTGCCGCAGCGCCATTTTAAAGCGCCCTTCTGTTGCCGCGGCGGTGATGACGCACGGTGATGACGTCGCGGCTTTAGCGCCGCGATTTTATCACCACGATTTTGACTAGCGCGGTTTTGTCGTGCCACGGGAAAGAACAGCTCACTGGGATCTGAACCACAGATTGCCTAACTTTTCACTTGCACTCAAATGTACATATATTGTAAGCAATTTATAATCAAAGCAGCAATCATTTGATTCCTGACTCCTTGTATTACCACACATGCGCTTTATCTCCGTATTTCCCTCTTTTACTCCTATTCCCATGACCAGAACCAGGTCATATATCTTATTTTTTATTTTGTACACTAAACTACACCATTCCTTTACTAAGGAAAACTCAAGAGTTGCATATTCTGTGTGTGTGTGTGTTTGTTTGTTTGTGTGTGTGTGTGGAGAGAGAGAGAGAGAGAGAGAGAGAGAGAGAGAGAGAGAGAGAGAGAGAGAGAGAGAGAGAGAGAGAGAGAGAGAAGGAGAGAGAAGGAGAGAGAGATGGATGAGAGAAACCATTAATATTAAAATAGGTAGGGGTACAGAATTAAGGATACAATAGTCCTACTATTGATTTTTAATTAATGCTGAAGGAAATATTTTCTTAATTTCTTATGTTTTAGGTAAAGAAATGTGAAGAATAGTTGCTATCACACCAGGTATTCAAAATGTAGGAATGAATTAGGCAAGCTCTGGATATTCATCCCTCCTTTCTTTTCTTCCCACAAAGCTTTAAAGACAGTTCAGAGGTTTCTCTTAATTTTCGTTTTCTTGTCACCAAAACCACACTACTCACATTTCTCAAAGGTATAAAAACAGGTGTGGCTCCTGCCATCCTCACCATGGGCTCGTAACAGTCATAGAAGGGTTCAATTATTATTACCTAAAACAAAGATAAGCTACATGAATAAGGGGTTAAAAAGTGAGCTATTTTTTTCTAATGTCAAAAGCAGTATTCAGTCTGACTTAATGATAACTGTACACATTTGTAAACATTTCCTGTATTAAAGCAAAGTGTTTTGGGGGCAGCAAAGAGGGATGCTATCCAGGGATGGGCTTCAAAAATTTCAGCAACGGGTTCTTTGCCCGTTTGCTAGGTGGGCGTGACCACAGTGGGCATGACCTAGTCAGCCTCATGCACCACAGGGGGTGGGGGGTGGGGTATTTTCACCTTCCCCAGGGTCTGGAGCCCTTCCTCCAGCCTGTGGGAAGACGAAAACTACCTCCCCCAGGTTCCGGAGGCCTTCCAGGAGGCCCATTTTTTCCCACTCACCGAGCCTCCACGTGCGCCCTGCAGTTACCTCGCATCCAAAACGGGCCATGAGGAGACTCCTGGGAGGTGTGGGAGAGGAGGGGTGAGGTGGGAGGGGCCAGCCAAGGGTGGGATTTTGAGGTTCTCCGAACCGGCCATAATATTAGCGAAACCTGGCGAACCCATAGCAGCCCACCCTAATGCTATCTTAAATAACAGATTTTCTCAGTGTTTCTTCTTGTAAAATGCCATAGCTATTCCAAATTTAGAAAGAATATGTTATGAAAGATCAGGTCTAAATATGAAGGTTCAATTCAGTTGATTTAATCCTAAACCTTATGCAAAGGAATAGCAATAGCAATAGCAGTTAGACTTATATACCGCTTCATAGGGCTTTCAGCCCTCTCTAAGCGGTTTACAGAGTCAGCATATCACCCCCACAGTCTGGGTCCTCATTTCACCCACCTCGGAAGGATGGAAGGCTGAGTCAACCTTGAGCCTGTGAGATTAGAACCGCTGAACTGCAGATAACAGTCAGCTGAAGTGGCCTGCAGTACTGCACCCTAACCACTGCGCCACCTCGGCTCAACTAATCTTCTCAACTAACAGTAAGCACCTGGCTAGATAAGCCAGAGGTGGGTTGTTACCAGTTCGCATTGATTTGGGCGAACCGGTAGTGGAAATTGGGACTGGATCGCCAAACTAGTAGAAGCGGCAGACTGGCCATGTCTCCAAACCAGTTCCCGGGTCACCGCTGCCAGCTTCTTTTTTTAGTCATATTTTCATGTTCTGTGCATACGCAGAACAATTTACAGACAACTGTGAATGCACGCACATCACGCGTCTGATCCGCGCAAATCAAACTGGCAGCAACGCCAGCAGCAACCCTCCCCTGAGAGGCGGTTCAACGGCACTCAAATGGGAACTAGATTTAGTAGTTACTGGCTACAAAGGGATTCTAGGTTGATCCCTCTTTTCACTCTGCCATTTCTTCTCCTACAAAATGAGACGTATGGAAAGAAAAAGAAAACAACAGATCAAGAGGTGATGTCTGCATTGCATGTGCTGGAGATAAATGGAAGGAATTGGAGATACAGGTAGTTCTTGACTTATAACCACAACCAGAATTTTCACTGGTAAGCAAGGCAGTTATTAAGTGAGCTGCACCTGATTTTATTACATTACGGGGGAGGGCCTTCTCTGTAGCTGCTCCGGCCCTATGGAACGATCTCCCCGTTGAGATCCGGACCCTTACTACCCTTCTGGCCTTCCGCAAAGCAATCAAGACCTGGCTGTTCCGGCAGGCCTGGGGCTGTTGATTTATCCAGCCCCCATCCTAAATTATGAATGTTGTTGAATTTTTAATGTTGTTTTTTTATTTTTTATGTCCCCCCTTCCCTTTTTACCTGTAAGCCGCTCTGAGTCTTCCGAGAGTAGGCGGCATACAAACCAATAAAATGAAATGAAATGAAATGAAATTACCTTTTTGCCACCATTTTTAAGTGAATCCCTGCAATTCTTTAGTGAATAATGAGGTCATTAAGGGTATCTGGCTTCCCCATTGATTTTGGTTGTCGGAAGCCATCTGGGAAGGCTGCAAATGGTGATCACATGACCTAGGAATGCAGCAACCATTGTAAATACATGCTGGTTGCCAAGGGCCTAAATTTTGATCATGTGACTACGGGGATGCTGCAATGGTCATTACGTAACTGGATTGTTGATAAGTCTGTTTTTTCAGTGCCATTGTAACTTTAAACAGTTGTTAAATGAATAGTTGCAGGCTGAGGACTGACTGTATCGAACAGAGACAACAGAACTGAACAGTGAAAAGAGAGAATATGTGTGTGACAGAATATGGCATGTGTATAAAAAGCCGTGATTTCATTGTCAGATTTCCCCTGAGTGAAATTACTTAAATATCCTAATTTTTTAATCAATCCTGTTCCTAATTTTACAAGAGCTGAAAGAAAACTCTTATTACTCATAGTCTCATATCATTCCAAGCAAAAGACAATAAGAAGGTGAAATCTTATCTCAAATTTAAAGAAATCCACATCCAATTTTTAAACATCATGAAATAAATTTTACTATGGGTTTAAAGCTTTTGTAGACTGCTAGAAAATCCATGATAGAATGTAGCTTTATTATAATCTCTTTTTAAACTCTCTTTAATTTTATATTTTTGAAAGCAAAAAGCATTATTTTAAGGCCAAGGTAACAGCTGACTGCAAAATGTATATGCATTAGCCTGCAGATAAAGCTACAGCTACAGAACCATTTTTGAAAAGCAGACGCGGGGGGGGGGAGGGGGTTGTTTAGTAGAATGGGAAATCCTCTTTAACCCAAGCCAGATTTCTACCCGTCAAAAGAGCCAGTTTGAAGTAGTGGTTAAGGTATTGGCCTAAAAACCAGGAGACTGTGAATTCTAGTCCCGCCTTAGGCATGACAGCTAACTGGGTAATTTAGCACCAATCTCTCTCTCTCTCCCTCCCTCCCTCTCCCTCCCTCCCTCCCTCCCTCTCTCTCAACTCAAGTCACTTCACAGGGTTGTTGTTGTTGTGGGGAAAATAGGAGGAAGAAGTATTATGTAGGCTTACTACCCTGAGTTGCTTATAAAGTAACAAAGGCAGGATAAAAATATCTACTTAAAATAATTAAGGAATCATTTGAGAAATTGCATTTAATTTCAACATTGGTTTTTAATAAAAACAAAAATATATGAACCAGTTATTTTATAGCAGGAATTATTGCAAAGACTTACTTCATCATCTGCTTCAATAAGTCCCTGTATTGCACTAAACAGGGATCCATATGCCCCTACTGTCACCAGAATATCCGTGTGTGGATCAATCTGTTCTCTGCAAACTTTTCCATACACTTGAGACAGGACTTTCACCAATGATGGATGACCCTGAGTACATTTTTTTAAAGAGAGAGAGAGAGAACTAGTTAATAAGAAACACAGAAAAATGTCAGCTATGTGTGAGTGACGCATGCATTAGTTCAAAACGTAAGTAGATAGATTACTTATTACTAACTTATTACTTACAGCCAGAGTTGTAAGAGTTTCCAAATTGTGTAATGCCCCAGGGCACCACAACAAACCCATAGGTGTGTCATGGGATATTTTAAATTTTTGCTACATCCATTTGCAAAACTGGGGGTTTGGGGAGTGTTTTGGCGGAAGGGTACCACAAAAAAAATTACTGAAACACTCAGGGTTCTCTGAATCAAGAAAATTTGTGAACCTGTGGTTTAGAATAACGTCCTTTTTACAAACCTGCAGTTCCTAGAATCGGGGCAACTGGATGGAACTGAGCATTTACTGGCTGGATGCCCTTTCTGATGCCTATGCGGAGTTGGCAGTAAATATTTTTCCTTTGCACTTTAGGAAAGAAACATCTGCCGCTACCTAGGATTGAATTCTCAACCTTCCAAAAGACAAGAATCTTCACCACTAGGCCACCACATTGCTTTCAACCTCTTCCTTAGAATATTAGGTCTTAATAATTGTATCAGGGCTTTGTTTGTGCTAAATATCCGAATATATTTTTGTAAAAGATGGGAAGTGTTAAGTTCAATGAACTAACATAAGGAAATTCCATCAAAACGTTTCTCTATTTATATAAACATTTTAATTTAATTATATGAATGTATTGAGTCATGCAAATCTTGTTGGTTTATCATCATCATCATCAAATAGGACAATAATATATCAATGTGCTCTGAGAAATTCTGGGAAATCCACACTAGTTTAGTTTAATGTATTAAATAGGTTGTACAAATGGATGAAATGGGAATTAATTGCATTTGCATAAACACTAATTTCAGTGGCAAAGACCAACCAAAGAACACAATCTTGTATTTCTATTCAGAATAAGAATGTAGAATAGAATAGAATAGAATAGAACAGAACAGAACAGAACAGAATTCTTTATTGACCAAGTGTGATTGGACACACAAGGAATTTGCCTTTGGTGCATATGTTCTCAGTGTACATCAGTGGTAGTCAACCTGGTCCCTACCACCCACTTGTGGGCGTTCCAGCTTTCATGGTGGGCGGTAGAGGTTTAGTCTGATACTGAAGCACTTTCCTTTTTTTAAATTTAATTGACTTCCCTACTTTATAATCACCATTACTGTGGAACCAGAGGGCGGTTAGAAAATTTTACTACTAACAGAGATACAAAAGTGGGCGGAAGGTATAAAAAGGTTGACTACCCTTGGTGTACATAAGAAAAATAAAATAGAATACATTCATCAACAATCATAAGATACAACACTTAATGATAATCATAGGTTACTAATAAAGCAATCAAATTATATTAGGAAACAAATAAAACAATATAAATGTTAAAGATACAAGAAACATGGTTATAGTCATAAATGGGAAGAGATAGGTACTGGGAAAGAAGAGAAGAATAATAGTGATACAGTCTTAGTAGGTAATGTGATTAATCTTAATCTTTAATTAATATTAAAAATATTAGTAGATAATAGGTAAAAAGTGAGAAATATAAATAAACAAGCTGAGAAACATTTAGGCTAGGCTATTCATTCAAAGCAAGGTATTTAAAGAGAGCCAGGCATGTAATGCACTCACAAACCCCCGGGTGTACTGGTTCAGCCTATCCACCGATGATGCTTTTGCCAATTCCTCTTTTACATAGTTAGGAGGAGATATATCTGGAAGTCCTTGTCCAAGGTTAACAATAGTGGGATCTGCAGCAACTTTTGTAAATTCCACCCTAGGGAACACAGAAATTATTTCAATCCTATTAAATCCCAAGAAAGAATAGCTCCAATTCTGTGGAAATCATAACACAAAAATAGCAACCGTGCACATTTTTTTTCAAATTCAATTGTTTTATTTTAATAGTCTGTAACAGCCTGAAACAACTGTTCTAGCTTTACTGGAAGCATATCCAATGCTGTTTGGATGATTTTGAGCTGAGGTGGCGCAGTGGTTAGGGTGCAGTACTGCAGGCCACTTCAGCTGACTGTTATCTGCAGTTCAGCGGTTCTAATCTCACCGGCTCAAGGTTGAATCAGCCTTCCATCCTTCCGAGGTGGGTGAAGTAAGGACCCAGACTGTGGGGGCGATATGCTGACTCTGTAAACTGCTTAGAGCGGGCTGAAAGCCCTATGAAGCGGTATGTAAGACTAACTGCTATTGCTATTGCTATTTGGAAATATTTGTGCTCAGAATTGCCTTCCTCCCTAAAAAAAATCAATTTCAAACTTGGGATATTTTTGAAATGATCAGAAGAGCACCAGAATACCTCCCACAAGGTTTAGCAATCTGTTTCAAATTTGCAACATCCTTTCAAACTAGAGCAAATTAAGTGACATCGTGGCCAACCAACTGCACCAGAAACCTCACTATTTTCCCCTGAAATGCTTTCAGAGGCAGTCCCACTGTCATCAAGATTAATAGCCATTGGTCCCCATGACAATCATGAATTGGTCCAATCCTTTTTTGAAATCAGGCAAGCTGGTAGTCATCTATTACATTTTAGAATACTAAATTGCAAAGCCGAAAACATGTTGTGCAAAAAAAAAAATCTTCCTAAATAACGGTACCTATTGGAACAATCCTGCTTTGGGTAGTTTTTAAACTATAAAGTATAGGAGGTTCAAACCTCCAGAAACAAAGGATATTTATTTATGTATATATTTGTTTGTTTATTGTTTCAATACCAGGTTATGTAGCCTGAAAAAAAATATAAATTCATGCCTTATTCAATCCCTTACCCATATATTTATTCCTAACAATCTTCTATAATTGAATAATGAAATATTCTTGGCCATACATTTATGCTTACCTCTAATTGTACACTAAATTAATCTTTAGGCATCACCAGTAATTTTTTTGCTTAACTTCTGCTATTACCATATTTTTGGAGTATAAGACGCACCTTTCCCCCTCCCCCTAAAAGAGCGTGGAAATGTTGGTGCGTCTTATACACCGAATACAGCCATTTTTGTCTTCCCAAGCCCTGCACCTGCATCCCATTTTTGCTAAAAACGGGCAAAAAACTGGGCGTTTTTGCCTTCCTCCAGCCCTCAGCAGAATTCTGCAGGCCTCAGCACAGGTGGGGGAAGTCAAAAACGTCTCTGTTTTTGCAAAAAAACAGCCCGTTTTTGGTCCATTTTTCACAAAAATGGGAGCATTTTTGGCTTCTCCCAGCCCTGCTGAAGCTTGCACAGGGCTCCTGGGAAGACAAAAACTTTTTTTTCTTACTTACCTCTTTGAAATCTTGCTGTGTCTTATACACCGGTGCGTCTTATACTCCAAAAAATATGGTATTTAACGCAACTATGTGAATAGAATTCAATAAAGATAAAATCAGGAAAAATGCCAACTCCTGAGAACTTTAAAAAAGATGAAAAAATGTCCTGAGATGAAAACTGCCAACTTTTCAGCTGATTTCTGTAGCTGAACTCTTTAACAGCACTATGCTGTTTAATCATTATTTAGAAATTTATCTCCTTATGATACAAATCAAAAAATCACACTGATTTTTGCAATCAAAGTGATATTGAAGGAACAAATGAAGACAGAAATAGCACTTAGACTTATATACCGCTTCACAGTGCTTTACAGCCCGCTCTAAGTGGTTTACAGAGTCAGCGTATTGCCCCCAACAATCTGGGTCCTCATTTTACCGACCTCGGAAGGTTGGAAGGCTGAGTCAATCTTGAGCTGGCGAGATTCGATCTGCCAAATTGCTGACAGCCAGTGATCAGCAGAAGTATTCCTGCAGTCCACTCTAACCATTGCGCCACCCTCAGATGAATTTTCCGATGAAAACTTAGTTACCCTACACACCTCTTCAGAAAATGTAATGTTTTCAGGTTTGATTTTTGATTAAATTCATGCTTCCATTCATGATTACTTACCACACATTGCTATCAAGCCCTTCAATACGTTTAGCGTTTTTGTGCTTGAAGTTCATGGCCTAGCAGCAAAAAATAAATAAAAATATCAGAGACAAAAGACCTTTTGTTAGAGACAAAAGAGAGCATATTATTAGATGGTATTTTAATTTGTGCCACCTCTCCTTTTATATTTCCCTCTACGTCTGATCTCCACTTACGAAACAGCATAAACTATAATTATTTCCTTATTTAAAATGAATTTCACTTAACATTGAAGAATGAAAAGTAGATACATCCTGTATGAAAAAGTACTAGACCCAAATGAATGGAAACTGGGTGTAAGGAAAAAGAACGGGGAAGCTGCTTCGAACAGAATTACTCGGGAGAAATATGAGGAGGACGTTGAAGAGAAAGAAGCTGCAGATCAGAAAAAAATGCATGTAAAGATTGCTACAAAAAAAAAGAGGATGAGAAAATACTGTAAATATATCTCTATAGGCAGAAAGTTACAGAGAAAGCAGTCAAAGAAAACAAGGAGTAGGTAAGTTTAAAAGAGAAAGAACAAACACAAAAGTGATTTTGAAGGAGAATTTTAAGAATCATTTGCAAAAGGGTGAATGACTAAAGAATGGTCATAAACGTGAGGATTGGTCATAAAGTTACTTTTCTGTTCTGACCCCCTCCTCCATCCAGTAACGAATGCCGAGACAAGCTTAACTGGAATGTACTTTAATAGCAAGACACCAAAACCTCAGTGGACGAAAGCCAAGCAGAGCAAACAGATAAAGACCTTGGCAGTAACTCAGACAAACTCAGGCAGCAATAAACACAGATAAGGCTTGGCAGCAATCCAGCCCCTGCCAAGCTCATAGTACTGTCCTCCGACATTCAATCCTGTGTTGACTTCTGCAAAAAGGGCCGTGTGCACAAGTAGCTTTTTATAGTCTGGAGAGGAGCCTAATGACCACCAGCTGAGTACAATCACCTCCTGTAAATCCATAATTGTTCCTGACACCTAGTTTGATGGCGTGCATCCAGGAACAACTCACTGCTGGCCTCCGGCTCACTCTCCCTTGTCTCCTCCCCACTGGTCCAAGGCTCAGGTGCCCTGTTCAGAGTCAGAACCCTGTCCAGGGTCCTCCACATCCTCCAGAACTGACTCAGAGGGCCCCTCGCTGTCGGAGTCTGGTGGCAGCTCCAACGGCACCTGCTGGGCCACAACACTTTTCCATCACGACAATAACTTCCAGCATAACTGGCAGGAGTCACTAAACAAGGCAGTCACTAAATGAAGACTACTTGTAAACTATCCTTGATTCCAGCGCATTGATACAACAATTCATTGCCTTTATTCTTCTAATTTCTCACTTTTCTCTTCTACCAAGTTTAATCTAACCACAATTTTCTCCTTCCCCTCCCCCCCTTCATCTTGACCCATTCATTGTCTTTATATGGCTAAACCACTTCAAGAGTGCTTCCTTCATACTGATCAAATGCTTGTATATCCAGTCCAAATTCCTGTAGCATTCATTTGTACTTGATCTGACTATTTTTATTTTATCACACATACTTCATGACTCCATTCAATTACTTTTTGTCTTTCACCTGATACAACAAACTTCCCAAATAACAAATACACATGTTCATTTCTCTGAATAAGTGTTTATTCATTACAACAGACTATAACCTCCATCCATTTCTCCAACTTTAATACAAATTCTACCAAGGTATACTATGCACTTGTTCTAAATGTCACCTTTTATGCATAATTTGTAACTGTTCACTTTCTCTGTCAAACACTACTACCTTGGTGTTTGATATATTAAGTTTAGATTAATATGCTTCATTGCATCATTCCATCTAATATTTGTTGAAAAACACAGATATTTGGCTAGCACTGCATTGTCCTAATATGCATACAAAATTATATTTACATTTACATTGTCAACCAATACACTTGTTTACATCGTTACAGAACTCCTTAAACAATCTAAACATGTATCATGGATTATTAAACATATTTTTACATTTTAATGCATTTTAACATCTCATAGCATTTTTTTCTGGATGCTAGCAATTATAACATTTTTTTTTAAATATGGTATACCTTTAATATTTTTGCCTTACTATTTATGACTACAAAATGGAATAGCACAATGGGAATCATGCATCTACCGGTATCTATGTACAGCAACATTATAAAATATAACCCTGCTAAATTTCTTTGTTTGGCTCATGGTCAATCTAAGTACAGAACTCCTCTGGTTATACAACCCAAATGAACCAAGAAATTCTGAATAAATGAGAGAATATGTGGGGGGGGGGGAACCTTGTTATTCTAGCTCTTT
Organism: Thamnophis elegans; assembly: GCF_009769535.1. Lineage (NCBI taxonomy): Eukaryota > Metazoa > Chordata > Lepidosauria > Squamata > Natricidae > Thamnophis > Thamnophis elegans. The sequence continues at coordinate 13,886,222 of NC_045545.1, read as the reverse complement.
CTCTCTCAATCTTTTCAATATTATTAAGAATTTTGGCATCGAGTAAATTATAAACCAAGCAAAAGCATTAAAACTATTTATTATAATACCAGGATACTAATAATTATTCTAACAGTTCCTCCAAAAAAAATATTAAAACAAACTATGTAACCAGAATGCCAAATGTAGAGAATAATATCTTAAGAGAAGTACATGGAGGCTGCTTGACAGAACAGCACTAGAGTCTTTGATTCCAATATAAAAGTGACAATAAGACACATATACACACTGAGGCCAATTTGATTTGTTTTAAAGGTTTCAAAGTAATTGCATCAGAGATATCCGCAAGAACATCTATGCCAGCTGTACCTTCTTGAATTGCTCATGGAGTGGTTGAGAAGAGCCTTGTATGAATAGCCAGCAGTGTCAATCACTAGTCTAATAAATACTGTTTTGCATTTAAAGAGAGACCTGTGGGAACCTCAAGTGCACATCTAAATAGAGCCTCAGAAACATTAAAGAAAAATGCAGAAAAGGTTTCTTTGCTATGCTCAATCAAATGCTTTGTTACTCCCCTTCTTTTTTCTCTCTCTTTTTTCTTTTTTGGTTGTTGATTCTAACCATCTAAAAGAAGCTGCCTTCTGTTCCTGCTTAAAAGATCAGAAAGGCCAAATCTATTTTTCCATTTTTGTCCAGTTTTCCCATGGTTTTTACATATTACACTACAGCCTCCATCTCTTTGCACTTTCTACAAATGAGATGAGAAACTGAAGTTATTATGTTTCTGATATGGAAAATATTTGTAAGTAAGGAAAGGTTTTTTTGTTTTTTTTAAGAAATTCAAGTTACGCAGTGCAGGACAACTTCCATTAGTGATTCAATAGTAAATGTAACAAAAAAGGTTTGTGCAATTATGAAATCTATGAAGAGACTGAATACATACTGAGCAAGTTGAAAACCTGAAGCATCTCAAAGGGTAATTAATCTTCAGTAGAGATGTTCTAATGCCAAGACACTTGAAGTACTGATGAGCTAAGAACATTCCTGTGTAACAATAAGTTTTAAGAATGTAAAATAACACATTCACAGCCAAGTAAAAGGCAAACTTTGTATTACTATATTTTAAAATATTTTAAAATGAATATACAGATAAATTTATATAATGCATTTTGGTTATCAAGCAACAGATAATAAATGGGAAATAAGAAATCAAGAAACACGAGGAAATCAGGAGAAGTAAACCTATTTGCTGCACTTGTTGGATTAGAATGCAAGTGCAAGAAATAGTAAATATATTTGGAAAAAAGCAATAGAATCAGAATTAACTCTACTGGAAATTTTACCACAATTTATAGTCAGGCTCCATTCATTGATAGCAGTGGTGTGATTCACTTACTTTCCCTACCAGTTCGCAAATGTGAGCGCGCGCCATATCTGTGCATGCACACTGCCTTCTGCACATGTGCAGTGCTTGCGCATGGTTCCACCACAAAACCGCGGAGGACAAAATCACGCTCGACGAAAGAGCGCATTTGACGTCATCACAGCGCGACGAAAACATCGCGCTGTGATCGAAAAATGTAAAAATAAAGCGAAAACCTTACCCTAACCCCCCCAAACCTAACCCTAAACCTAACCCTAAACCTAACCCTTAACCTAACCCTAAATCTAACCCTAAACGTAACCCTTAACCTAACGCTAAACCTAACGCTAACCCTTAACCTAACGCTAAACGTAACCCTAACGCTCTAAACCTAACCCTAACCCTTAACCTAACCCTAACCCTAACCCTAAACCTAACCCTAACCCTTACCTTTATGTGAATCGGCTTGCTTTAATTTTAATTTTATTTCAATTTTTAATTTTTTTCGTCGCGCTGTGATGACGTCAAATGCGCGCTTTCGTCGAGCGCGATTTTGTCCTCCGCTGTTTTGACGGGTCACGCTTGCGCATTACATCGGGGCAGGAGAGTGGAGTCTCCCGCAGCTGTCGCTACCGGTTCGCCCAAACCAGAGAAAACCGGGTGAATACAACCTCTGATTGATAGTCATAATTTCTTGAAAGGGAATAGAGCAGATTGCATTACATATTCTGATCCGGGTATAAACTTGGTAAGATCTGAATTATTGAGTTCTGATAGTGGATCCAAATTCCCTTTTGCTCCCCCAAAGAGAGAGAAGAGAGTTGAAAAGAACAGTTAGAATAATCAAGGAGTTGAACATAGGCTCATGATAGGCAATTCTGCAGACGAAAACCTCTAGTCATTGGTCTTCATGGGTTGCTGCAGCAACCAAGGAGTTTTTTTTAAAAAGTCATCATGGCACCCACAATCATAGTGTCAAACCTGCCCCTTTGGATATGCATGTGACAACACAATACATAAACAAAAGGGGCATGACTTCAGTTGCTCAATTGGAGCTGCCTCCTGACTTTTTTGACACATAACCCAACATTTCTAATCAGTTCACGGGAGCTGATACCGAACATAACATACCTGGCACGAGTTGGGATTTCCGCCCCCCCCTATTTTGTTAATACAATAAACAAAATAGTTTTGTATTTTCTATTTGAGCAAGAGCTTTGTACAACCATATAAGCCTCAAATCTTCTATTGTCTCCCTTATTTGGATTTTATTCAATTCCCCGAAGGGACTCAGGGCGGCTGAACAAAGCCAAGGGAGGGGAAATTACAAAAAGTGAGACAAAGACAAACAAACAATACAAACAGTTTAAAAGCACAACAGACACAGCAAATTCGAGTAGGGGGGAGGGAACTCAACCCCAGGCTTGCTGGGACAGCCAGGTCTTCACGGCCGTCCGGAAGGCCTGAAGGGTGGAGAGGGTCCGAATCTCCACGGGGAGCTCATTCCAAAGGGCCGGGGCAGCCACAGAGAAGGCCCTCCTCCGAGTAGTCGCCGGCCGACATTGGCTGGCAGATGGAATACGGAGGAGGCCTAATCTGTGGGATCGAATGGGTCTGTGGGAGGTAATCGGCAGAAGGCGGTCTCTCAAGTACCCAGGTCCAATACCATGTAGGGCTTTATAAGTAATAATTAGCACCCTGAAGCGTATCCGGAGACCAATAGGTAGCCAGTGCAGCTCGCGGAGGATATATATAAATGCAGAGGAAAACACGTGAACAAATTATATTGACCAGCATTCTCTATCAGGGAAGCAATCACTTAAATCTCTGACTGGTACCCTGTTTTCCCAAAAATAAGACCTCCCCGGATAATGAAGCCCAATCAGGCTTTTGAATGCATGTGCTAAAATAAGCCCTCTCCCCAAAATAAGCCCACCCCGAAAATATTGCAGCACAGAAGCAACCTTGAGATGACCACACTCGACTATTGCACCTCAAAAATAATGAGACCTCCCCGAAAATAAGGCCAAGTGGTTATTTCAGGGAGGTCAAAAGCAAATAAGACCCTGTCTTATTTTCGGGGAAACACGGTAGATCTTGACCTCAGTGGAGACCCTCTGCATGGGTTGATTTGTTCCACCTTTGCTTCGGCACTTTTTTCCAAATTGTCCAGGCTTCACTTCAGGAAATTTCACATTCTCCTTGAACTAACTATCCAGAAGTGTTAACATTCCCATCCTATCTCAGAATCACCAGCTATCATTACATCAACCAGTGGGTGTGGGTGTGGGGGGGGGAATCCACATGCAGTACTGTCTACATCCTTTGTGAGACAGATGCTAAACCACCTCTTATCCCTTTCCCCAAAAATCTGTTCCGTTTCTAAAGACTCTAACTCTGCTAACTCAGCAACTGGATTTTGGATTTTACTTTATTTGTATGCTGCCCTTTTCCCTGAGGGGACTCAGGGCGGCTCACAATTCAGGGGGAGGGAAGGACAAAACAAGTTACATACATGAAGACAATACATTGTTAAAAAGTGCAACAGTCATACTATTCGGGTGGGGTTTAAGTCTTTAGCCCCAGGCCTGTCGGGACAGCCAGGTTTTAAGGGCTACGCGGAAGGTCTGGAGGGTGGTGAGGGTACGAATCTCCACGGGGAGTTCGTTCCAGAGGGTCGGAGCAGCCACCAAGAAGGCTCTCCTCCGGGTAGTTGCCAGTCGACATTGACCGGCTGATGGAATTCGGAGGAGGCCTAATCTATGGGATCTTATTGGCCTAGTGGAGGTAATTGGCAGTAGGCGGTCTCTCAAGTACCCAGATCCAATACCATGAAGGGCTTTGTAGGTGACAACTAGCACCTTGAAGCGCACCCGGAGATCAACAGGCAGCCAGTGCAGCTCGCGGAGGATAGGTGTTACGTGGGTGAAACGAGGTGCACCCACGATCGCTCGCGCGGCTGCATTCTGGACCAGCTGAAGTCGCCGAATACTCTTCAAGGGCAGCCCCATGTAGACCACATTGCAGCAACTAACCACTCCAATCTCTAAGGCAATTTTTTTCCCTATGGGTAAGCTCTCTCTTACTCTCAGCTAACCAGAATAGAGTGCCTCTTTGGATTTATGGGTGGCTATACAACAGAATGCTAAAAGAGTCATGGATGAGAGCAAAATATTGCTGTTTGTTTCAATAGATATATAGTTATACAAGAAATAGTAGAGAGATTGATTAAGTGATCACTTATTTTAAAAAAGTGGAAATCCGATATGGAATTAATTACAGAAAAAAATGTTTTCCAGGCAAAAGCAAGATGCATTCTCTTTGTATTGATTGCCCTTTCTCATTTTACATTTGGCCAAAAGCAAAAGAATGAAATAAAAAGTTATCCTTCTTACCATGTAAGGATTTCAGATTATTTTGGGTACAAATCAGGGAAGAACAAGGCATCATTTAAAGAAAAACAACGCATCACTATTTATTTAGAAATAATCATGTCACTTCCACCCAAACAAATTTCTGCAATTCAGGACTGAATTAAATTAGAAGCAGGGGGGGGGGCAGCAAATCAAGTTTGAAATAACCTAGCTTAATTTCCTCAGAAGATAGATTTGTAGAATTTTTTTTTAAAGAAAGTATTGGATTGTGTCTAAATATTGAGAATATGGGTTTTCATAAAAAACTAAAGTGAGTCCTGATATCTATCTTGTGATAATAGTATACTCATCGTGTTGTTCTCTTTCAAGCTAAGCAACTTTAGACAAGGTGAAAAAAGCAATAAATATTATGTCAAGCAAGCCATAATGTAAGAAAAGGAAACAATATATAAATTCAGTTTACACCAACTTCATTTATTTTATCTGTTTCAATTCTTCACAAACCATCTTTTTTTCGCAAATTCTTAAATTAACTCATGTAAAGCCTTTTGTTCTTTAAATGTCCCATCTCTCTCTTTTTCAGGATTTTTCAACTGTATCCTACTATGACTTTCTCAGTTTTCCACTTTCTCTCAACCAATGTATGTATTTCTTTTATTTACTGTTTTTTTTAATGTGGCCAAACATTAACACATTTCTTTAACATTGATTAACCCACTATTCAATCTACATTCATTCATCACTCATTCTTTTATCACCTTGTACTTTCTTGCGGTATCACACGTATTTCCTAAGTAACTCATTTTCACTGCATTCAATTTATTCTCCTGACTACATATCAGGGGTGGGTTTCAACCGGTTCGCGGCGGTCCCCGCTAACCGGTTGGTCGGCAAATCCAGAAGTAAGTAACTTCCGGGAACGGCGAAGGGCCCACCCGCCCGCCCGCGCTCCTTACCCAGTTTTGACGAGTTCTGCGCTTCCACGCATGCGCAGGATGCATACAGCGCCTGCACGATCCTCCAGGAGCAGCTGGAGCATCGAACAGACGCTAGTACGCATGCGTGCGCTGCACATGTGCACGAGGACGCCACCAGCCCCATTCCAACCAAACCGGTTGGAACGGGGCGAGAAACCCACCCCTGCTACATATCCAGCCTTAATCCCACCCCTTCCAAATACAGCGTGCCCTGTTCACAGTACAGACAGTTTTAGTAGTTTTGGCATATTTACAAGCAGCTTCTTGCAGTTATTTTTATTCTAAATATAGAAGACAGCCTGCTTCCTTTCAAAGGCCAGGAACTCTGCTGACCCGTATATCCCGTAATGCTTATTTTTTGTTGCAAGTCTAATTTGGCAGGAATTGTTTAAGAATAAACCTGGAGAAAAAATGTTTTGAAATTGTGACAAGACATATAACTATGCTGAGCTCAGTAGCTACATTTACAACAAAAAGGAAATGAAATATAAATAAAGTCTCTGTGATGATTGGATGCTAGAACTGAGACTCAAAGCATAATGCAAGATATGTGCTTCCAGTTATTATTTTGCAAGGGGGGATCAGGAGTGAGAATTTGGAGAAGGTGGGTAGATCTCAGAAAACTCACAGCCCTACATATAAGGAAATAGTTATGTCAGAATGACAGGTTTATGAATATATATTAATCAGTGGTGGGATTCAGCCAGTTCGCACCTATTCGGGAGAACCGGTTGGTAACTTTCTAAGCAGTTTGGAGAACCGGTTGTTGGAAGAAATCTTTTGTTTTTTTCCACTTTACAGGGCTAATCCTGTAAAGGAAGGCAGGAAGGAAACATTCTGGGGTTGTTTCTAGCCTAATCTTTATTGCCCTGCTTACAGAAACTGCCTCTCCGGTTAACCCTTATTACCATTGTAACAACTAAGGCGAAGTGCCCATCGACCTGAGTGACGTTGACTTGGCCACGCCCACATGATCACATGACCACTGAGCCCCGCCTACCCAGCTGGTCATTAGGGCAGAGAACTGGTTGGTAAATTATTTGAATCCCACCACTGATATTAATGCTAGGGAACCCAAGGTATGGAACCCCACAATACATTGTGAAATATACGTTACATGTCATATTTTATTCATTTGTTGTTTATCACATTTCCACACCATCTATCTTACCTAAGTGATTCTTGCAGTGTAAAGGTAACCTGAAATGTAATCTTAAACAGCCTGTTTACAACCTATTATAAAATTATGCAACGCCATTTATTTCACGTCTTGTTTATTCCAAAAGTGAACCGTGCTGCTCCATATCTTTCTCACTTTCCACCAATTCTTGTTATTCAAGAAACAGAACAGAACAGAACAGAGAGGGAGAAGGACAGAATATCCAGATCAGGAAAGTGTTTGGTGCTAAGGGCAAAATCAATAGATCCCTTAAATAGAGGGATATCCTGATTAATTCAGGAATAGTTCAGTTAGGCCTTGATTTTGAAGAACAAAAGAAAAAAAAAAGATCTGTTATAGTGCAGGCTCAAGGCTGACTCAGCCTTTCATCCTTCCCAGATGGGTAAAATGAGGACCCAGATTGTTGGGAGCAAAATGCTGACTCTGTAAACCGCTTAAAGAGGACTGTAAAGCACTGTGAAGCGGTATATAAATTTAAGTGCTATTGCTATTATCCCAATGTAGTAGATATTCAACACTGAGCTTAGGCACTACCGAACACATTGCAATTTCAAGGTCATGACTTCAGAATATCTCTTTGCATTTATGTCAGGGGTGGGTTCCTGCCAGTTCTAACCTCTTCTATAGAAGAGGTTCCACAAATCTACAGTGCCATTTAGAACCGGTTCCAGCTCCCTCCCCCCGCCCGTCCGCACATCATCAAGATGAAGAGCGAGAGGAGGAATTCTGGGAGTTGAAGTCCACAAGTCTTAAAGCTGTCAAGTTTGAACACCCCTGGTTTTTTTTTCTAAAGGGTTAGGGGTGCAAGTGTCTTGTAACTTGACAGTTTTAAGACTTGCACACTTCAATGCCAGAGTTCCTGAGCCAACATGACTGGAGGAGGAATTCTGGGAGTTGAAGTCCAAAGTCTTAAAGCTGTCAAGTTTGAACACCCCTGGGGGGCGTTTCTAAAGGGTTAAGGATGCAAGGGTCTTGTAACTTGACAGCTTTAAGACTTGCATGCTTCAAATGCCGGAGTTTCTGAGCCAACATTTTGGTTGCTAAGCAAGAGCATTGTTAAGTGAGTTTCACCACATTTTACAAGTTGGCCACTCCCACCCAGTCACATGGCTGACAAGCCACTCCCACCCGGTCACATGGCCAGCAAGCCGCTCCCACAAAGCAGGCCACACCTACAGAAGAGGTTCTAAAAAAATTTGAAACCCACCACTGATTTATGCCCATTTATATCATTGGTTTTAGTGCCAAGGCTAGACACGTACCTCAGTTTCTTTTGCTCGTTCGTCTCTTTAAAAGACTTAATATTTTCACTACTCCCCAAACTCTTCTGTGATTTAAAAAAAAAATCTGATCTGTAAGGGAACTCATGCAGAAAGGAGTAAAATTCACTCCATGCTTCAGTCTCAAAAGATTTATTATACAAGGCGGAGGAGTGAAAGCCAAGCAAATCTTACAAGAATCAAACCTATACTGTCTTCTACCAAAGGGTATCTATCTTTCTACCTATCTCTTGCTATTTTTGCAAATCCTTTCCCACTTTCTTCTTTCTCCCGTCCTCCTACAGATATATTTTTTTTAAATCCACTTCCCAAGGAGGCCATTTTCTTGCTTCTTCGCTTGGCAAAGGACGATTTTATAACCACGGAAAGTAAGAAACAAAAGCCCCCCCGCGACCTGCTTCAACGTCCCTTCGACGTTGAAGAAACGATCTCTCTCAAAGTTTTGGCACTTTCTGCGTCCAAATCAACCACGCTGCGTCCTTACCTCACGCTTGTTTTCCCCGGATATGGCGTGTCCTTCCCGAAGAGGCAGGGCAAACAAATTGGAGAAGGGCTAATCGCCGGGGAGGATGGGCTCGGCTTGCTTTGAGTCCTTTTAGCACCGTGCCTGAAGAGAGGCGAGAGTGGCCGGGATCAAAGACCCGATCGCAGCCCATCGTTCTGGATCTATTTTCAGAGACCATACCGTTTCAAAAAACAGGCTTTTTCCCCTGCCTTTTTTGCAAATAGCAAATTTGCATGCTTGTCGGGCACGCCAAAAGCTAGCGTGAGAGACTCCGGCTGGCTTTTGCTTTTACAAAGTATTTTTTTTTCCATGTATAACGAACGTTGCCGTTGAGGGGGAGTGGGGGAAATCAGACATGTAATATCGCACCGGTAAGCATAAGTGGCACAATCCAGCAAAACTATCAATATGCAGCGTAGACTGAGAAGCGAATCTGTTGCAATTTTCTTCATATAATAATACCTAATCTTAGCAAAGGAGAACTAAGCTTGTAAATCTTTTGACTAAAGCTACAATCTCTCTCTCTCTCTCTCTTTCTCTCTCTCTCTCTCTCTCTCTCACACACACACACACACACACACACAGACAGACAGACAGACAGACAGAGAGTCTTTTTCAAATGTATAGATTGTCCTGGAAAATTAAATCTGTGTTGGACCAGATACAAATTATTTCAGAATATCCTTCGGTAAACAGTCTGCAAGAGGATGACATCATTGCTATTTGTAAAAGATGCTCAGTATGGACACACCCACCCAGCCATCCCCACCAAACATTAGCTTCCCTGCAAGTATATGGACGTACATCCCCATCCATTCCATACCCTGGGTCAAGCCTGTAGCTAAGGCAGCTGAATGGCAAATTTAGAAGCTAATGGAGGAGAATATTTGTACCTCAGGATTGAATGAGAGTTTTTTCATGATCTCTGAGCTTGGTTGTTTTCTTGCAAACATCTCATTACCAAACTAGGTAACCTCATCAAGTTTAGAAGCTTTGCTCCTCTGCTAGAATTTTCACTTCTACTGTATAGCACGGTGTTTCTCAACCTTGGCAACTTGAAGATGTCCGGACTTCAACTCCCAGAATTCCCCAGCCAGCGAATGCTGGCTGGGGAATTCTGGGAGTTGAAGTCCGGACATCTTCAAGTTGTCAAGGTTGAGAAACACTGGTATAGCATCTTCTGCTGAAGCAAGTTGTGGTTTACTTATAAACTAATAAAGGTGAAATTTTTAAAAGCGCTAATAAAAAGTAAGATCATGCAGTTGGACCAGTTGCTGGCTATAAGGCAACAGTTAGTAATGTATGTATATGCTGTAATTTCTGTGAGATGGAAATAAAATTATTTTAGATTAAAATGAACAAGCGTTGTTTTAGTTTCAATTGTGAAAATTGCTTCGTTCAAAATGCAAGGTAATATGGAAGAGCAATCTGCACAATAATGTCTAAAATGATAATATAGAAAAAACATTTTACATTCGTGGCATCTCTAAATAGCAGTAGACTTATATACCGCTTCATAGGCCTTTCAGGCCTCTCTAAGCGGTTTACAGAGAGTCAGCATATTGCCCCCAACAATCTGGGTCCTCATTTTACCCACCTCGGAAGGATGGAAGGCTGAGTCAACCCTGAGCCGGTGAGATTTGAACCGCTGACCTGCTGATCTAGCAGTAGCCTGCAGTGCTGCATTTAACCACTGCGCCACCTTGGCTCTTGATTCTTTATCTCTAAAGAATTTTGGATAAAGGAGCAGAAAACATTTCTATCAGAAAATCTGGGGAGGAAGTATTTTCAATAATATTGATTATTACATAAATGTTTTACTGATCTCCTTCAGAATAAGTATTGTGTATTTCAATTTTCAAATTGGTCAATAGAGGGCAATATTCCATTAACTATGGTACCTATCTTTAACGCTTGAAACTTTAGAGGAAAAAACAAATTTAACAACAGCCTTATTTACGGTGTATATTCATGATACTAAAACTTTGTGGTGGTGTTTTGGGTGAAAATATTTCTTCTGCAATTTTTCGCCACCCAGACAATACCATACCGTGATGGCTTGTAAACAAACACACTCTATTTTGTAAGTAAGAAAGAATATGTGATATATTAATATACTTTTTAAAACATCAACTATCAATGAGTTTAGTAATCAATATTTTCTACATTGATGGACTTTTATTAATATGAATGTTATTTTTGAAAATAATTTTCTTTTTATTCTAGCACGACTCTTAAGCGAGACTGCTGATGCAACAAGGAAAGAAAAACTTCAGTTTTAAAGCTAGTGACAGATACATTTTTTGTGCCCTGATCGTACATCTGTTTATTTGGTTAATTTAACTTACACCTAATGTGACTTATTCACTAAAGACTTAGTGTTTACTGTATTTGTCAAAATAAAGAACAGTCATTACTCCTTTGCCCAGAAATGTTTACTATGATATTTTCCCATCAAACAACATTTGTAGACCAAACTTTGTTTATATTTGTTCAGATGCAAGTGTTACAATTAAGCTTATATTTTTATATAAGAATACTTAAAACATTAGCCTAAGGCCATGCAACGTTTTCTTAACAATGTTTACTAAGATAATCAGAAGCCAAGATATGCAAATGTTTGAAGTCCGTATCTGCACTTTTAGTATAAATAATTAGAAATGCCATTTTCTGAAAACAAATGAATCAAGTCAACATGAACTACATCAGAATTGCTAACTCTTGATTTTACACTAACTGTTGAAGCCCCAATGAAAGCTCAACAACATAGGAATCTAGAAATTATAAATTCATGGTAGCCTGGTCTCTTTTTAATTTATTATGTGCCATGAATTTCCCGTTGATTCTTTCTGTTGTCCTGCTGCGTTTTGGTTTCTTAGGCTATGAGTCTCCAAACTTGGCAACTTTAAGACTTCTGGACTTCAATCCCAGAATTCCTCAGAATGTCCTAGACTATATATTTCAAGTACATATTCCAGATTATTTAGATTCTGCAGCGTTCCAGGTTCCAGTCATAAACAGCACGTGTTGTTTGCATGTTCAATTTCAAATTGAATTTGTTATCAAAGTCACCAACCCTATCTTAGTCTGCATCAGTGGTTGCAGCATAAACTTGGATAATTGTTATATTAAAGAGTTGCCCATAAAGTCCAATTTATATTATTATATTGCAGCCAAGTGTGCACAGTAGCAAACAGTATGATAACCTGACTGAATTCCAGTCCACCTGAATTCGCTGATAACTAATATATCAATGTGTAGTTGTTATATTGCATATTTTACTGTGTTGACTGTTCTCTTTATTTTATGCTTAATAAAAATTGTTCCATGCCACACTCCAATCCTGGGAATCCTTTAGTAACCTGAAACTAAAATTGTTAATATTAAAAAAAATCATACATTTATAATAATTAAAAACTTTATTTTGATCTTTATATGATTATCAGCCTGCCTTTCACATGTGAAAAGCCTCCCTTCCTTGATGCAAACTCAGAAAATTGGATTTAATTATTAATTTAACATGAATTGTGCAAACACTATCAGAATGTATGGAATATTGACGTATCTCCTGTATTTCCTGTTGATATATGATTTGTATTGTATCGCTAGCTTGTTCCATTCTATAGAGGCCAGATTCCATCTGGGCAGGTGGGCGGAGCCTCCCGCCGCTGCTAACCGTTCTCCCAATCCGGGCCAATCCGGGAGCAACCCATCTCTGCATCACAAGTTGTATGTATATGTAAGGTTACTTTAGGTTGTATTATATATGCACCAAATAGATGCATATCATTGAAGGGTTCTTTTAGAGAGGCACCAGATTGTTTTATTTTAGATAGATAAGTAGAAGCAACAAAGAATTTTGCAATACCTTGATGATGATAATATTATCCGGTTGGTCGAGTCTGACTCTTAGCAATGTTATTGTGGAGATTTCCCAGAACACAATTCAGTGCAACTAATTATTTCATTGTGTTTGCACGATATATTGAAACCAGCCAAACACATTTGAATCTAGTATTTGAGAAAAGCAGACTATGTGGGTATTGTTTATGTTCAGCATTTTATGTAAGCCCAGAAAGTAGGGTCAATTGAGTAAACAACCGTGAAGTTAACCATAACTAATTGCATAGTACAAAGAGAGCTTTTAATTGATTTTGTTACATCATCTTGTCAGTTTCATTTTTTTTAAAGGAGGCAATGTAAGTTAAGAAACTTCTTTATAAATTAGTAAGACTTTAGGAGAAAGAAAGAAAACTATTTTTAAATTGCAAACTTGCACACTAAAGCCGATTAGCCCATTCATCTGTAATTAGTAGACAAGAGTAAATTAAATATACCTGCTTCTTTCACAGCACAGAGTCTGGGAAATTATCCTATTAAGGTACAGAGAGCTCATCCTAGAGAAAGTATAATTTGTTAAGTTGAATGTCAGCCTTTGGAATGCCTGAAAAAGTAATAGCAGTGGCCCCCTCACCACCTGTTTTCTTTTGTGATGGGAGGAACAGTAACAGGAAGGAAAAGATGGCACCCTGCTAGGTTACCAATAGGATAGCAGTTCAGCCCCCACCACCACCCTCATTTGTTGCACTGCTTTGAAGAAAAGGCAGTGTTAAAATGCTTTTTATTTTACAAGCTGAACTTGTGCATATTTATTCAAAAGTAAATTCTATAGAGTTGGATAACTTTATCCAATTTTAGGACACAGCCAAAAGCCTAAATTCTGCTAGATTGATGGCAGAAGCCACCTCCCCCCACCCTTGCTCTCTGCTCCCCACCCACTCATCTTTTTTATCATCATATTTATTTGCATTGTGTTCCTTTGTCATTGTTTATGTTACTGTTCTATTATTTTACTTTTGTTCTGATTACACACCTTTTCATTTTTCTTCTTTTTTATTATTGTAAGCTGCCTAGAATAGCTCCATGGCAAGATAGACAGCAAGTACATTTAATAAATAAATAAATTCCACTTTTGAGATATTCATTTACTAATTAAATTTATTACATATATCCCACCTCCAAAGGCTGTTAACACAACTAAGATTAAAAACACGTATCACATAAATTAGTAATAGTACTTAGACTTATATACCACTTCACACTGCTTCTACAGCCCTCTCTAAGCAGTTTTCAGAGTCAGCATATTGCCCCCAACAATCTGGATCCTCATTTTACTGACCTTGGAAGGATGAGTTAACCTTGAGCTGGTCATGCAATATAACAATACAAATTACAACCAAGTCACCATCAAAATCTTAAGATAAAAATGGTCTTGAATTGTATAAAATGGAAGTAGGGTATACTTCTAATAAATAAAATAAACAAGCCATATTCACTGCTCTGTAGAAAGCCAGTACAGAGGAAACCTTGAGGGCAAGGTATGGAGGCCATCATAGAAAAAAAAATGCCTTTGATCCCCTAATTTCTGTTAGGGGTGGGATCCCTGTGCATCTCAGTATGCATCTCAGGGCAGATTCCATATGGTGGAGAATCTGTAAGGGTTAGGGTTGTATCTTGGTCTTGGAAACTTATTTGTAATTTAATGCGGGGACTGGAGGATCATTAATAAATAGGTAGTCCTCATCCAGTGACAACTGAGACCAGCACTTTCGTCATTAAGCAAAGCAATCACTAAATGAAATCATAACTGCGCTTAAGGTCTTACTTCAGCTTTCCATTAACAATCTATGAACGTTGTAAATATGATTGGTTGCAGTTACTACTGTTGTTCCCAATTTGGATCTGAGCTTGGTGCCGAAGCCAATGAAAGACACCAGACACGAAGTGCATACTTTCGTTTTCTTTTATTTATAACGCTTCAGCAAAAGGGGTCCTAGCCAGCAAAACGCCACGGACCCAGAACAAAGGATTAGGAAAGCTTTATACAATTTCACCAAAGCGGAAGGCGGGAATAAGGCGGGCTATATAAAGCAAATAATCGAATAAACATTTTAGTAATGATTTAACAATTTTCCTAATTGGCCTCTAGTGTTCCTATTCCTAAGCCTTGGCTAATGAATGCTCCAGGAGTTATCTAATACACATTCTATTTGCTTGGGGGGGGGGCACACACACATCCCTATTTCTTACTTCTAGCTGAGATATGCAGAAAGTCTAACTCTTTGATACTGTTATCAGTTCTCTAACCACCTAGAATGGATACATATTCTCTGTGAAGAATAGAATGGAATGGAATGGGGATAGGGATGATAGGGATGGGGATAAGGATAAGGATAAGGATAGGATAGGATAGGATAGGACAGAATAGAATAGAAATATTTTTTATTGGACAAGTGCGATTAGAAACACAACGAATTTGTCTCCAGTGCATGAGCTCTGTGTACATACAACAATAGTGGTAGAATATTATCATAATAATTGTAAAAATACATTTAAAATAAAACATCGGATACAACACTCAGTGACAGTCATGGATACTAAATAAGCAACCAACATAAATCATACTAGGATACTAAGTAAACAATATAAATAGTAAGATACACGCAACCAAGTTATAGTCATAAGAACATAAGGAGATGATAGGTAATAGAGAAGATGAGAATAATAATGATAACACTGCCTTTCTGGATAGTTTGACAGTGTTGTGGAAATTAGTTGTTTAGCAAAGTGATGGCATTGGGGGGAAAACTGTTCTTGTGTCTAGTTGTTATTCTAAACACTCTTTGTTCTTGCCAGACTCCACAAATAGAGGCTTCTCCATTTTCTTTCAAGTGTCTGCCATAGCCTTTTAGCAGACAGCCCCACCACTACAGTCCAAGGCAGTGGCTGAATGAGGACTACTTGTATTACCAAGCTATCTCCTGTATCTTAAGCATCATTATTTTATTAACAGCTCCTTTATTCATAAAGACCCATCAGCTCTGAATAATAATAAGCAGTAACAAAAGCCCTCCCCATCCCACTGAAGAAGCTTAATTATGCTTCTGAAAGTCACATTGTAGATACTTTGGAGTAGGCCTCTTGCAAGTATTCAAGAGGGGAACAAGGGGAACGCGCCATCTAATGCTTTTATTTAAGACGACTTAAAATTTAGGGGAGTGACATCAAAGGAAGGCCAGGTACCTAAATACAGGACGCGCCTGCTTTGGGAGAAAAAGCCCCCAGTGTGCTCAATGAAGCTTATTGCATCTTTCTAAAGCAACCACCACAACAAAAAGAACTGATAAGGTCACGTCAGGACATTTCAAGCGCGTTCGAGCTCCGCCCGCTTTTGCGAAGGCGAAACGGGGCCGGCATCCGCAGCCGCCTCACTTCTGAGGCGAAGATAAAAGGCCAACACTCCCTTTTGTTTTCTCCCTTCGGTCCCGCCCCTTTTATTATTCGCTCCCCTTTCCCTCCTCCCCCCCTCCCTCCCTCCCCCGCCTCCGCGGGTTCTGCCTCGCGCTTCCCTTTGCGCCCAGTCAGCGGTTCCCCCAGCGAGAATCCCATTGGCGGACGGCGGACGGTGACGTGACAAAGGAATAGGGCGGAGTCTGAGCCGCCGAGCCTCTGGCCGAAGCCGGCTCTTAAGCCCCGCCTGCTTTTAATTTATCCCCCCACCCCCTCCCCAACCTCCTCTCTTCGGCGGCTCGCTTTCCTTTCGCCCTTCGGCGGCCGTGGGAGAGCGTCGTGGAGGAGCCGGGCGGCCCAAGCGTGCGTGCGCGCCCGGTGGCAGGCTTGTCCGGGTGTCGCAAGGCGGCGGTTAGAATCGACGGTAAGCGAGAGTGGAAGTCGGGGCAGTTGGAAGAGAAGGCGCCGGACCTGAGGAGGCTCACTTGACGTTTGCGGCGTGACGCTTAAAGGTTGAGTTTCCGCCCTTTCTCTCTTAGGTGGGGGAGCTTAGTGCAAGTTCCTGACATTTGTTCTTTCTGCAGGCATCTCCCACCCTTGTGGGAGGAGGTGGTGGAGAAATGGACTACCTCTCCTCCTTGTAAGTCTTTCTCAATCCCCAATGAGTGGGTTTTTTTCCCCCCTGCTGCTGCTTCTTCCCCGCGCTTTATTAAGCTGTCAAACCGGCTCCTTCCTGGCGTCTAAAACTTAGGAATCTGGGCATGAGTTAAGTGCCTTTCCCTTCCCAGCGAATCCCAAAGGTGCTTTTTTTTAAAGAGGTAACTGGACTTCCTTTTTCTGGAGAAAAACTGGACTTGTTTTTCTTTGGCTTCTTCAAAGCTTCGTGGATGAGAAGAGAAAGGTCTTCAAAGAAAATCCAGAAAGCCCAGTTGCCTCTTGGAAAAACACCTTTGGAACAACCATGACCTGGGTGACTGAGAATCTCCATAGACTTTCCAGCGAATGGAGATGGTTTTACTTTTTGATGGCTTGCCTGTCGCAACTTCTGGTGAATTGTTAAAGACCAGTTAAAGACCATCCTCCAGACCTTCCACACAGCCCTTAAAATCTGGCTATCCCGTCAGGCCTGGGGTTAAAGACCGTAACCCACCCGAATTGTATGAATGTTGTGCTTTTAATGATGTACTGTCTTATGTGTTAATTTGTTTGTTTTCCCCTCCTTTCGAATTGTAAGCCGCCCTGAGTCCCCCCAGGGAAAAGGGCGGCATATAAATAAACTACTCATACTCATACTCATAGTTTAGTATGATCTAGTGCAGTGTTTCCCAACCTTGGCCACTTGAAGATGTCCGGACTTCAACTCCCAGAATTCCCCAGCCAGCGAATGCTGGCTGGGGAATTCTGGGAGTTGAAGTCCGGATATCTTCAAGTGGCCAAGGTTGGGAAACACTGATCTAGTGGTTAAAGCACCAGGATTAGAAAAACGGGAGCCTGTGTGTTCAAGTCCCCCTTTTAGGCATAATGAAAGCCAGATGGGTGACTTTGAGACTCTCAGCCCAACTCCTCTCCCAGGGTGGTTGTGGGGAAAACTAGGAGGAGGAAGGAATAATTAGCTATAGTCACTGTCTTGGATTATTTTAAAAATAATAAAGGGTGGGATACAAATACAGCATTAAGACACCTGGCATAGATTGCTTCAGCTCTGATAAGTGTGGACTGTAGGTTGAAAAAGGGGTGGGTTTTTTTTAAAAGGGAGGAATTAGCTTTCATGAAAAAACTTTCTCCTTTGCTGCTACAAAAAAAAAAAACTTCTGCTTTTCTGGTTCTGAAGTGGCTGAGACCAGTTACTAACAGAGATCACAGGGAAGCGCTTATCAGAGTTATTTGTTACCAACAGAAGCGTGAGGCCCATGCTGTGAAGACAGCCATTTCTTACAATAGCAGAAGCAACTTTCATGGCCTGAGAATGTTTGTTTTTAAAACATACCAAATATATATATAAACATGCTTCCGTCACAATTTGGAGTGTTTTTTGTATTTTAGACAAAGTCCTTACTGATCACAGGCACTGGGGAAGAGCCCTGTTTATAGCAACTCAAAATCAAGTGGGGCCCCGCTAGCACCTTTTCCGACTAAAATATATATTCACCAAAAAGGCGCAAGCTTTTGTGAACTGTTCAAACTTGTCAGTTGGAAAAGGTGCCCGTAGACTCCTGATTGTTGAAAGAAGGCAAGATAAAACTTATTTTTTTACTGACTGGATTAATTTATTTTGAATGGGACATTCCCTGCTAATATACTATGATCAAAATTTATGTAATATCTAATACTTTGAGCTGGGCATGTTGTCTTAACTGGGTTCACACAATAGTTTGTCTCCGGTTATTATAGCTGATGTAGTTATTACGATTTTCTGAGTCATAATTGATTTAAAACTGTAAACTGTAAAATATTTATTAAAAGTATATGGCTGCCTGACACAGTGACTGGGAGGCATACAGTAATAAAGATTTTGTATGAAAATAACAGCAATATTTGATTGCTAGATTTTAATATAATTAATATATGTATGTATGTATGTATGTATGTATGTATGTATGTATATGTGTGTGTGTGTGTGTGTGTGTGTGTGTGTTTTATTTTTTATTTGTGCTGATAAATAAATAAAGGGAGACTAGTATAGATCTATTTCAAGCTATTTAGCTCTCATCAGCTAGCCATACCCTTACTGGGATTTGAACCTGGGCTATATATATATTATATCAATATAATTTATTAGATTTATATCCTATTATTCATAAGCTCGAGGTGGCATACATAGGATTCCCTTCTTTCTCCCAACAACCCTGTGAAGGGGTTGGCCAGAGAGAGATTGTCCAAAAGCCACATAGTTAACTGTGTAATTAAGATTTTTGATAACACATTTTTGATTACCTCTTTTCTATATTTTTAAGAAATAAGCTATCAGGAGTCCTTTACAGCAGGAATCCTATTATAAAAATTATCTCTTTTCTGGGTCCAAGGATCAAAGCTACTTATGTTAATATTTATCTATTGAAGGAATAATAATAAATATCAATACTTTAAATTAGAAGCTTTGTTCATTTTTTATTTCTCTAGTAAATCCAAGATATGGCTAAATAAATTGCTAGATTAAAAATCCTTCAAATAAGATTAAAAATCCTAGTCCAAGTCTTAATTAGGTGAATTTGATGTTCAAATGCATTGACATTCTATCTGATTTTTAAATGCTGCTTGGTAATTAGAGAACTGATACAAAGTGAACAATTTAGACTTCATTGCAGTAAAGATTATTCCACCTAAAATCTATTGCTGGCAATTTATGACTGATAAATATCTAACGCCAATCAATTCTTTCAGTATAAAACAGCCAATAGTTTTATCAAAATTCTCAAAAATGCTTTGAAAATTATTTTACTCTCTGGAGAATTAAGCAGCATCCCAAAGCATTTTTGATTCACAGTCCATTAGAATCAAAGACTGCTCCATCCTAAAGTGTATGTAATTAAAGGAAATTTAAAAAAATGTGCCTATTCCATTTTTCTGTAATTGCTATTCTGCATGAGATCAGGAATTAATTCTCCAGTAATGTTTTCCTCCTCTATCACCTTCTTTAAATTCCTACATCCATGTATTTTTATCTTAATAGGCGCTAGAATAAAAGAAACATTATTTATGCCTTTTATTTTCAACCCTATTTGATTTTATGCACTTGTGTTTATCATGGTCGCGAGGCCCAAAAGAGCAGTATGGCTGCATCTGGTCATTGTCACCCATTTAGCACTGCCCAGGGAGTACGTGTAGATAGAGGAATACTACGGATACGGGTGACTGTTGCCCCCTTATTAAACTTATTGTGCAAGATTGCCCACAACGTGCGTTCTCTTGATTTTCTAGAAGATATTCATGAAACAACACCAGAAGTGATGGTATTGGTAGCTGAACTGGACATCTAGTTATGAGACCACTACCATACCCCAATAGAAGTTTTACTTATAATTATGTGATCTCTGTTCATATTTGTTTCTCTTCTGTCATGTTCTCATCAAAGGCTAAATAATAATAAATAATAATTGTCGTCCCTGATGCTTTGAATACTCAATTCCAAAATAAACACTTTTACATATATTTTTTTTATCATTTGTGTATATAGTGGTTCAGAACCTGTAAATCAGGCATATTTGATATGAAAAATTCACAAGTCAGCTGCTGGGTCAGAAAGAACATTGCTAAGAAAAAGGGTAGCCTGTTAGCTTGGCATAATGTGGCATTTACTGCTTATTTGGAAAGAAATGTTCCCAGAAGAAAGCTAACTGGTGATTAGAATTTATAGACACTAAAAGCCATAGTGCCATCTGAGTAAAATGTCTTTCCTAGGTGACAATTGCAAATACATCTATCTTCCACCCATGCCAAGCATTTTATTATTCTTGACATGCTTTCTCATTTAGTTGAATTCCAATAATATCTAACCATATTTTCTGAAGTGCCTTTCAGATCTATCTGAAGAAGATAATAAAAGGGAATAAAACTGGCCTGATAATTTTGTATTTAAGTAAAAGGACTAGGACATGATTACAAGCATCTTCGGGTTACAACTATAATTGAGCTCAAAATTTCTGTTCCTGAGACATTTATTAAGTGATTTTTGCCCCATTTTACAATCTTTCTTGTCACATTTGTTAAGTGGATCACTGCTAAGTTGTTAAGTTAGTAGTAACTGGTTCCTAAGTGAATCTGGCTTCCCCATTGACTTTCCTTGTCAGAAGGTTGCAAAAGGTGAATAAGTGATCCGGGTCACTATAACCATCATAAATATGAGTCAGTTGCCAAGCATCTGAATTTTAATCATGTAATCATGGGGATGCTGCAACGTTCATAAGTGTAAAAAACAACTATAAGTAGCTTTTTTTCAATGCCGTTGTAACTTCAGTCACTAAATGAGCTATTGTAAGTTGAGGACTATCTATTATGATCATAACTTCCAGTTGGCTAATTGTTGAGTGTAGGAGCATCTTCTTTGAACCTGATGGATCCTTGTTTTGTTTTTGCTGACATCAAAATTATTGTGTCATTTATTTATCAAATAAATAAATATATGCATATATACTTGCATATGATTCTACTCAAGACACCAAGAATTATTTGCAATATAACTATGATTACATAAAACTATCAGAAAACAATTCTAAAAAAAATCTGGGCTAAAAAACTTTAAAGACAAAGCTGAATGTTGCTGCATATTAAAAATTATAGATGTAACATTGAGATAACATTTCAATATTTTGCTATGACAATAGAATAGGTCCTGCTTCTTGTGCTTAATGGAATTATATGATATGCCAGCAAAGACTTTGAAGTTGGTTTTTATTTAACTGCTGCCTTTTGCTGTTGATAATGGAAAAGTACGTTTGAACCTATTTTGATGATCATTCTTAGGGTAAGAAATAGGCAGATGGACTCTATTTGAGTTCTTCCTATTTTATTATTTGTAGTAATGCAAGTGTTGTAGATGTCAATGGCCTTTCTTCTGCCAGATCAATACTGTTTCTCTGTTCATAAAATATGCTTCTGTGACATATCAGTCCAATTTTTGTTGCATGTAATTCTAAGCACTAATATTATTACCATGTAGATAGATTATAAAGTGAACATGTTGTTTTTTATACACGAAAAAAGTAATTTGTAATACACAGTCAAGCTGAAAATGACCAAGAAAGCTGAATAAAATCTAAATTAAATGAACAGATTTGGGAACCTTTTAACTAGTGACTGGACTGATAGAATGACAATGAACCAAGTAGAAAAAAGAATTATATTTTTGATTGAACATACGGGATTTCCTGCTTTTTTCATAAGCATTCAGAAAGGTTAGGAATATGCTTGAAAATGCTTTCATCCTGAAATTCTTAAACCTAAGGTAATGTTAAAAAGTGAAAAATTCTCTGAAATAAATCTTAGTATAAAACTTGTCATATTCTTAACCTTTCTGAATAATACCTCTGTAGAAAAGCAGAATTAACATTATAGAGTTGCTACATATGGCTTTGTGCCTCTTTTTATCATGAGCAACAACTTCCCTTAATCATGGTCAGTCTTTTAGCTAAGCTTTTCTGTAAGTTGTTTTATGAAATATTTAGTGAAGTGCTCCCTAATATTCAACTTTTAACCAAAGGGATTCTTTAAAAAATGTCTGTTAGAATTGAGTTAGTATAACAGTGGCAGTTTATAAGATTAGCAAATAAATCCCTAACATGCATAATCAGTGGTGAAGTGTAAATTTTTTTGCCACCGGTTTTGTGGGCGTGGCTTGGGTGTCATGTGACTTGGTGGGTGTGACCAACTTTTTAAAAAATTTAAAGCATTTTTTTACTGCCTATTCGCCCAAACCAATAGTAAAAAATGGTTTAAGAAGTGAAAAAAAAAAGTTTCAGCTGTGCCGTGCAATCATGGGAACCATTTCCCCCCACTTTTTAAAGGATTTTTTTACTACCAGTTTGCAGAACCAATGACAATGTCCCTATCGGTTCACATGAACTGGTGCAAACCGGTAGCATTTCATCCCTGTGCATAATATTCTGAAATATATGGCTATACATAGGCAGAGAGTAGGAACTGAAAATGACTCTTTGTAGTTTAGTAGTGATATTAATATATAATAACTGTAGAAGAGTCAAAGAAAAATCTGTATATTACTAAAACTCTTGCTCCTACAACCTTTAACTGGATGAAATAGTGAATCTTAGGACAATAATTTTTGAGCCACAGTATTTTACATAGGATAACTTTCAGAACGTGTCCAAAATCTGGAACCCATGACTCCTGTGGAATTGAAATTCAGTAAATTTTATAAAAGATTTTATGACATAAAATTATCTTAAAATAGTTTATGACATAATACAAAATATCATAAAACATTTTCCTGAGCTGCTGATTGTGTGGATTGCTTTCCAGGCAGATACATCTCTGAATACATCCCAACTGTTCTAGTGAAGAAGTACATTAGACGTTTTGTAATTATTGAAGGTAAGGAAATATATCTACAGGCATGACCCAACAGGTTAAAGATTGTCTAGTAACACAATAAAAGTTGCTAGATTTAGTTAAGAGCCAAACCTTTTTTTTTTTACAATCTCCAGTTGTCAGGACAGAGAAGATCAACAATTCCATACATAGCACTAAGCACAATTTTACCCAAAGCATTAAAGTTCTAACCAAAATACGCCAGCAAACCTGGAGAATGACACAGTGGCCATTCTGTGATGCAATACCAATAGCAAGGAAACTTGCTAGAGTGTGCTGACTATCTTATAACACTCTTAATTTCACATATTAACAAAATAATGTTTAGGGTCATCAAAAAGAGATGCCTGACCTTCACACTGGCTTTAGAAAAGACCCACAAACAGTAATCAATAGATTCCTGATACATGCTGGATAATTGAGAAATGCAAAGGAACCAAATCCAAATTAGTATGTGCTTCATTGATTATTAAAAGGCTTTCAATTGTGTTGTTCACCTCAAGCTTTTAGAATGTGCTTGGAAAAATGGGAAATCCTAGAACATCTCATTGTCCTTATACAAAGCTATATACTGATCAGGAAGCCACAGTACAACACAGTGAAACCGATAGGCAGAGTAATGGAACAAGGCTGTCTACTCTTATTTATTCAACCCATATGCAGAATATAAATTAGGCTGAACTAGATTGAAAGAACTTGAGTGTAGTTTTGAAATGGTAGATAGTTTATTGATACATCAAACCCTCAACAATAATGAAACAAGCAGTTAAGAAACATGCCATAAAATGAGCACTTGTTTTTGTAATCATGAAGGCCTTGGCAAGGATATTTGTATGCCTTGGTGTAATCTATCCGTACATGTATCAGAATAGCGTAGGGAATGATATTCCATGTGATACTTTATGGAAATGAAATTAGAAGGTTGAAGAAGCCAGATAAGAGTGTTGCCACTGTTGAGTTTGAGTGTTGGAAAAGACTCAAGAATCCATGGAGAGCCAAGAAAACCAACAAGTAATTATACAACTCAAGCCAGAGTTCTCATTAAGGCACAAATGATCAGACTCAAATGATTATACTTCAGGCGCATTATGCAGTGACCTAGCTCTCTGCAGAAGGCTCTGATGCTGGGAATGGTGGAAGGAAAGAGAAAAGGAAGACCAGCTAGCAGAGGTGGATGGACTCAGTTACTGTGGTGATGGGTACACCACTGGAAAACCTGAATGTTAGGGATAGGTCATTGTTCTGACCCCCCTTCCTCGCTCGATCACAGACGACAGTCAGACAAACTTAAAAGGAAATAACTTTATCAATCCTGGCTCACGCTAGCTACGAGCCCAAAAATAAACATAAATAAAATATCTGGCAAAAAAGATTACGCAGCAGAATGCAAAAACAAAGAGCTAATTACAGCAACACCAGGTTTACAGAAAGAAAGCAAATCACTTATCCAAGTGTCTCTTCGAATCAGGGTTACAGAAAGCAAATCACTTATCCAAGTGCCTCTCACAAACAAACCACAACCGACGAACCACGAACGAATGAATGAACATTGACTTCTGCAACCAGGGCGTGGCACCATCAGTCCTTTTATCTCCAGAAGACGACACTAACGAGCCCAGCTGCATTGTTATTCCTGCATCCTGACTCAACTCACAGCAAACTTCTGCTGAGTCACAACAGTCATCATGGGAAAATAGCTATGGTCGCTAAGAGTTGACACTAACTTGATGGCACATATTAACATAATCAAGAACCTATTATTCAACTGAATAGGAAGTGGAGGAAATATAAATATGGAAGAATCCTATGGCCAGCATAACATTTCCCCATGCTAATTAAGGTATAACAATACATTTCATGCTCATCAAACATTCCTTTCTTAGCAAATGTTATTTTGTTTAACGGTCTGTCAGCAAAACTAAGCATGGCAAAGAAAGAGGGATCATGCAACTATTAGCCTAATATGTTTGAAAAATATGAAATATTGAACTGAAACAAATATGTGCTGTTGTCTTTTTATAAGATAAACTTTAAGAAAAAAATTAGCGTATGTAGCTGAAGTTTGAAATGTGTTTAATTCCATACAGATTGTCAAGCTGTATTTATAAGCAACAACACAAATCTCTAAATCAGGGGTGTCAAACTCAAGGCCCACAGGCCACATCCAGCCCATGATGTGGTCGGATCCGGCCCACAGGGCTGTCCTGGTCTACCCAATGTAAAAAGGAAAAATCGGGCCAGCGTAGCTTTGGCCCGGTCTACCCAGTGCGAAGAGGAAACATGCCAGCAGTTTGGGGAGTGGCGTCAAGATGGCCATGCCCACCCATTTGGCCATGCCCACCCAGCTCCCTAAGGTCAACCACAGCCCTGATGTGGCCCTCAATGAAATTGAGTTTGACACCACTGCTCTGTCAAGCTAAATAAGAACAGGAATCCCATCAGGCCTGGGGATAGGTTCCCAATTTACCCGCCCGAGTGTTGACTGTTGAATGCAAGTTGTGTTTTATTATTTTATTCTGTTCACATATTGTTTGTCTTTTGGTATTGCACCCCCCTCCCTGTGATTGTAAGCCGCCCTGAGTCCCCTCAGGGAAAAGGGCGGCCTATAAATCCTAATAAAATGTCTATTAAAAAAAATGTCTATAAGGAATGCAATTAAAATATAGAAGGTTGGAAGAGATAACTATTTTTTTTATATTATTCCTAGCAATGCTTACAATTTCCTTGATGAATTTTAATTTTTCTTTGATAAATTTCCTTGATGAATTATAGTTAAGTCAAGAAACATAGTATATAACTAGACACTATGCTACTTCATTTCTATATACTGTATTAAACTATAGCGACATTTCAACCAGTGCCATGTTACTAAAGCATCCATTTAAATCCAATCTGGTACTATTTACCTGGATTCTGATTGCAGGTGGACATTAATACTTTCTCATCTATAATACCCTTTAAGTCTGATGATTAAAGAAAGTAATCTGTAATCTGTCCAATAAAGAACATAATCTAATACAACTACAGGTAGTCTTCGCTTACAGACTGCTTCATTTAATGACCATTTGAAGTTACAACAGTGTAAAACTGCACAACCTATTCTTGCATTTATGTCCTTCAGAGCATCCTGTAGCCACATGATCACCATTTGTGTCTTTCCCAAACAGCTTCTAACAATCAAGGTTAATAAAGAAGATGTAGGTAAAATTTCAAGTTGTGGTCATGTCTTGCTTAATTACGGGGATGATTCGTTTACTAACCAAATGGGAAGTGACATTGTTAGCCCATTTTGGTCAAATGTTTTTCCACTTAGTGACCACAGAATTTAGTTGAAATTGCCAATCCCAGTTGTGATATTTCTAAGCAAGGACTACCTGTAATCCCTAATTTTGCTCAGTAAAGAGCATAATCTAGCACACTTACAAAAATATACAGATTATAGAAATAACTTATTTGTCTACTTGTACACAAAGACTAAAATATATATTTTGCCTTGACAGAAATAATAGAAGCAAATTTATTCCGTGTTTTTACGTTAATAAATTTATACTCCACTTTTAACACATTTCAGTTATTTTACGGAATTGTAATATATGTGTTTGCAAGACTTCCTTTACTAATGACCAGATGAGCTATTCCTAGAGCTGTGCGCCCACTTGCTTGTGAGGCTGGTGCATTTCCTATATTTAGTACATTCTTCCTTGATCAAGATTGCCCAAATGCCCTTTACATTGATTAACTCGTATATTTTTAATGTCCCAGATTACTAGATAAGAAACTTTTGGTGTAGACAGTTTGGCAGCAAAATTATTTATCATATTTATCATATTATTAATATGGTCCTAGATGGGGCATCTTCTAGTCTACGGTGAACAACCACAAATACTAGCTCTTAACAGGTAATAAATGGAACTTTCTCATAGTCACATCTAGAAGTAACCTCTTCAGGAATTTTAAAGCTTGTTGGAAATATTCATTTTAGAGGACTTTGATATTATGTCCTCAGTACATAACATTCATTTTGAGTTCAAAATACTTCCAAAATATTTCCAAAATATTTCCAAAAGCTCAGAACAGCTACTTTTCATTCAGAATGTATTCTGAATGTATTCAGATCAGTTCTGTTCCAAATATTTTGTACATCCCAGTTTTAGGTATGTAAATGTATATACTGTAAATGTTTATCCTATCTCTAGAGGTTATTTTTCTCGTTTCCTTTATTTCTTTATTCCTATGAAGAAATTGGCAAACTGGTAACATATATGTGGAGAAATCTCTGTTCTGTTTATTACTCCAGTTCTTTATTACTTTTGATTATTTATTGTAGTTTCTGGATGAAACCTGCATATGAATAAATGCAATCAGTTTACAGCATTGTATGGTTTATTTTGTTCAATAAGCACTATTATGTTTCCTTCACTTCTGTTTCTTTATTTCTTACTACACTTTGGAACTGAAGATTTAAATGTTTTCTCATTCCATATAATTCAATATTTGTCCAGATAAAACTTATTCCACCTCTTGAGGAACCTCAAAAATAGTTGGTGATTTTAATACAAATATAAATATTATATTAAGTATCTCCATTAAGGATGCCTGGGTCATATCTTATATAAGCAATAGAACTCATTTCACTTTCAGCACATTGCAGCAAACCACTTACAAAATGCCCCATTTCCTGTTTATCACTGCATTTCATCTGAGGCTTCAGAGAAATAATTATATAATGACGAATCAGAAAATGTAGGTACTGTATAAAGGACTTATGGGTTTGGTCTTGTCAGCCCCAGTAGGTACAATTGAATAAAAAGCTAAAACTATTTTTCTTGGGATTGGCTATAATAATAGAATCTTGCAAGTCTAATTATGTTGTACCTCCTCCTCATATTTATAGTTCAGTGAATTAGGGAGGTATCTGTCTGAACTGCTCCCAGATATTATCTTTCTGTTGTGGATTTAAAATATGTCATTTTACCCCTTGTCACCCTGGCAACAGTTCTTGCATATTTCCATCAACTTTATCTTCTGCAAGCCTCCACAGAGGTTAATGACCTAATTGTCCAATTATGATAAGGGAAGAGTGCAGACAGAGACTTAATTCCTTCTGAATTAATAATTCAGACTAATGGGCAGCTATCACGGCTTCACTGTTAATATTTAGTTGAAAGCATGATTGGATATTGAGGATTTGAAGTTTGCACATATAGTCTTAATTTGAAAGGGGAGAGCTATTGCAACAAATCACTGGTTAATCAGTTAATGCAACCCATGCAACGTCTTTAGTGCAATATATTTATTAGAAGGTTAGGGAGCAGATAAAATCTGCTGGAGGAACTGGTTGGCTTCAAGGAGGACTGCTGCACTATTGATCAACGTAGTATCCTCCAAAATAGGTAGCCCTCAACTGATCAAAGTTACGCCAGCACTGAACTTATAACCTGTGCCCAGCCGCTGCAGTGCCCCTGCAGTCACATGATCAAGATTGGGGAGCTTGGCAGCCCACACTTACCGTGGCACGACAAAACCGCGCTCGACTAAGCCGCGCCCAATTAAACCGCGTCGCTGACGTCATCAACAGGGCGACAACAGCGAGCACGGAGAAAGAAGGGCGCTTTAAATAGCGCTTTGAAAGCAAGCCGATTCAACTTAAGGTAAGGGTTAGGTTTAGGTTTAGGGTTAGGTTAAGGGTTAGGTTTAGGGTTAGGTTTAGGGGGGTTAGGTTTAGGGGTTAATTTTAGGTTTAGCGTTTACAGCGTGCTTCTGTCTCCGCGCTGTTGTTGCCCTGTTGATGATGTCAGCTACACGGTTTCATCGAGCGTGGTTTAGTCGAACGCGGTTTTGTGGTGGAAACCACACTTACTACTATAGGGGCACTTCAGCTCCCCCCATCTATTTATGGGGTCTCATCTTTTGGCACTCTGTGCTTCGCCACCCGATCTGACCTTTGCTGTTCCCTGCTCTTGTTTCTGATGAGGTGTGCCTGGCCTGTCTGCTGAGGCAGGCTGGAGATGAATTCCTCGCTGTAGAAAAAGGAAAAAAAGGCCCCAGAGCCATGGCACACAAAACATCCCTTTTATGTTACAGACTTACAGGCCATGTCACAATATATTCATGAACTGGAATAGTACATAGCAACAGGTCAGCCAACGGGGGACTGTTTGGTAACTGAAACATAGTATTTGTTGTATAGGGCCATAAGAGACAGTTTGGAGCCTGGGCGTGGCTTAACTGTTCTGCACATAAGCTTGGGGGCAACAGCTTCTCCCTCTTCCCTTTTGCCTTCTCCATTTTGTGCTTCCATTTTGTGCTGTGTTTGTACTTGCTATTTCTGTCCTCTACCACGTTGGAAGAACCACTCTTGGTATTGTATATATGTCTCATGTGTTGTTATCAGGGGTGGGTTTCTCGCCCCGTTCCAACCAGTTCGGTTGGAACGGGGCCGGCGGCGTCCTCATGCACGCGCGTGGTGCACGCATGCGTACTAGCATCTGCGTGACGCTCCAGCTGCTCCTGGAGGATCGCGCAGGCGCTGTATGCGTCCTGTGCATGCGTGGAAGTGCAGAACTCGTCAAAACCGGGTAAGGACCGCGGGCAGGCGAGCGGGCCCTTCGCCATTCCTGGAAGTTACTTACTTCCTAGTTCGCCGACCAACCGGTTCACAGGGACCGCCGCGAACCGGTTGAAACCCACCCCTGATTGTTATGTATATAAAGAGAAGTTAATGAATCCTGCTGAATCAGTTGCCTGTGTGTGCTTTCTGGATTTGATTTCTGCAACAAACTCTTGATAGGCCAGAGCTCCTTTTGGCTTTTTGTTAAGCATAAAGCCCAGCCAGGCAACTAGGCTGTGTACACCTCATTTGGCAGCAGGAGCAAGAAGGCGACAAACGTCATATGGGGCAGTATAGAGTGTAGGGCAGTGGTGTTCTCGGAGTGCAGGGTAGCAATGGCAACTACAACTGGCTTGGGGTAACTGGCTTCTAAGGTGTAGTAAGCAGTCTCAGAATTGGACAGTTGGGGACTGCTTGTTGCCTTGCATGATAGGGTGCCCCCAAAAGCAAAACTGGGGAGAAGATGTGAGGGTGGAGAAGGGTGGAGCCAGTCCCTTCCCTTACTGAGGCTCAGGGATACAAGAGACCAAGCCTGGAATGGTCTTGGATTGGAGTGGTCATAAATTAACGACCCATGGTTCTTGATTAATGACAGTTTCCAGAATTGTCATATGACACCTCACTCTACAACAGCATTGCCTAGCAATGGAAATTCCAGTCCCAATTATGTTGGTTGTAAATTGTGTACTACCTGTATTTAATAGCAAAATACCTTTCCTCATCCACAGTCTCGTTCAATATAGCCAGTATTTGATTGGGTTAATCAAAGTAAGCTCTGGAAGAAGCTGAAAGCTTCTTTGATTGTCAAAAGGATATTCTTAGGTTGCATTCTTCATGATGCTTAAAGTCAGAGGCAGTTCCCCAGGGTCATTTAACATCTGCTGCATCCACTAAAAATGGAGTTAAGCTTGGTTGAATTTTAGCCCCATCATTATTTAACTTTTCTGTGTTTGACTTGTTAAGTTACGGAACAAATGTGGACTTTCACCACCCTAAGCTGAGAGATAAATTTGTTTTCACTTTATGTAGCTGAAGCAACTATATTAACTTTCATTCCTGTTGGTCTCAGAAGATTTGCGAAGGCCTTGATGAAATTTTGAGTGGAGGCCAAAATTAAAATTTATCAGAAGACTAAAATCTTGAGCCCCCAGCATTTTTGGCACTAGGGACTGGTTCTGTGGAAGACAGTTTTTCCACAGACCAGGTGAGGGAGATGGTGTCTTTTTTGCTCACTTGCCCGCTATTCACCTCCAGCCGTGCGGCCTGATTCCTAACAGGTCACAGAGTGGTACCAGCCCGTGGCCCAGGAATGAGAATCTGTGTCTAGGGCACTTTTTAGTTGATTAGCAATGGTATTTTATAAGTTAATAGAAAATGAGGTTGCAGATCAGTGATGGGATTCAAAATTCTTTACTACCAATTCGGTGGGCGTGGCTTGGTGGGCGTGGCAGGGGAAGGATACTGTAAAATCTCCATTCCCTCCCCACTCCAGGGGAAGGTTACTGCAAAAACTTCATTTCCTCCCAATTAGCTGGGCTCGGGAGGCAAAGAATTGATGGGGGAGGGGCCAGTCAGAGGTGGTATTTACCGATTCTCTGAACTACTCAAAATTCCCGCTACCGCTTCTCCAGAACTGATCAGAACCTGCTGAATACTATCTCTGTTTCAGATGTTTACTTTTATTTTAGGTGATTTTTTTCCCCATTATTTTTATGGATAACTCAAGCCTAACTCTATATACTCCTTCCTCCTCCTATTTTCTCCACAACAACCACTCTGTGAGGTGAGTTAGGCTAGGAAAGAGTGATTGACCCAAAGCCAATATTTCATACCTAAGTGGGGACCAGAACTCACAATTTTCTGGTTTCTAATTAAATGTCGTAACCACTAGACCAAACTGACTTTGCTGTTATAATTATCCTTATATCTGAATCACACAGATGAAAACACTTTCCTATTGCCAGGCTCATTCTGACACCAAATTTTATGCTAGCCTACACTATGTTTCTTGCAAAAATGTTGGGCTGCTACAATAATAATATTTGTAAATAATTTCTTTACTAAAATAGGAATCTTTTGAATGAACAAGAAGTATGCTCTCTTTTATTGCAGTTTAAACTTTTCAAAATAGAGAAACAACTAAGAATAATGTGGTAATTTTAAAGAATTGAACCTTTGTTATGAATTACAACCCACTTCACTGGAGAGTGATACAAAACTGTGGGCATAAGTGTAGAAATATTTTTTTATTTTAAATTGGCAATTTAAAAACGTTTTTAAGGAGTTTTTTAGAGGTTTTACCAACTTAATAAAACAACAGCGAATCTAAGATGAAATTTTATTGAACAGTAAATATCTAATAATAAATATTGACTAGTACAGGAAACAGCATATAAAGTAAATTCTCTAAAAGAGTTTTAATAGATCTGCTAACAAGTTTATCAATTCTGCTCAGTCACAGAGTACTATACAAAAAAATGGTTTAGCCACGGTCAATAAGAATTAGTTAGTAAGATTGGCAGTTTGAAGCAGTAGCTTCATATATCCACTTAGAACAGACTTTTAAAAATTTGTCACAATGTGCTTGACACTGGTAGAGTGTTTCTATTTCCCTATATTTTGGATACAGCTGGCTGTATGTTGTGAGCTATATGTGTGATAGAAATGCAGTGGTACTTAATTTACAGTATATTTAAAATGTTTAAGAATTGAAATAAGAGTTTTAAGGTTTAGCATAAAGAAATGCTGTGATTAAACCATGCCACTAGATGGTGCCTTGGATTAAATATTTTTGAGACATGCTGAGATTGGTATTTAAATCTTATTAACCATAATTAGAGAGTTCAGACTACACGACTCTCATAAGCTATTCTTGTTCTATAATTTTGTATTGTAAATATGCAGTAACTCTTTCAACAATGTCTCTGCAGGAACTGTCAAGCTCCAGAAGGAATTATATCTGACTGGCAATTGGCAGGTAAGAACTTGTTAATTAACTTACCTGGCTATCTTAACTATTGTTTGCTTAATAGATTAATTTAAATTATATGCCTAGATATAAGCAGAGTTCAAAGTTAAAAATTAAAGTCTTTTCTATAATCAATGAAGTACATGCTGAATTTTTAACAATATTCATTTGCTTCCTCGATTATAAAGCATGCGTCAGCAACGTCTCAAGTTCTTTGGCCTTTTCTAAAGCCAGTTTGAACATCTGCCTCTGCATTTCTGTGCAGGACTTTAATATGCATTGAATAATTTTGAGCATTATTTTGCCAGCATGTGAAATTAAGAATCTAGTATGATAGATTGCACATTCTGTTTAAGTCCCCTTTCTTTGTTATTGGTATATGGGTTGACCTCTTCCAACCTGTCATTCTCCTGATTTTCTGGCATAGTTTGGTTAGAGTTTTATTTATTCTTCTTTACCAAATATTAATATTTATTCAGATAATTTGTGTAGTGACCAGATTGCTGATTTAATTTCAGTTTCTAGTTGTAGAAATATTGTACATAGGGGATATCGTCTGTTGAATGCTGACATCACTTCTTGTACAACATTTCAGTACTCTTCCATTTTTTATATATATATATATATATATATATATATATATATATTTGGAATATGTTACTGCTTCTCTTTTTTTATTGAAAATTTTAAAAGGCTTTTACAAATATTTACCTCACCTCCCCCACCCGAACCCATCCCCCCCAAGCCCTCCCCCCCAACTTCCCAGAGCAAATACAGGGTATAAATCTTTAACAATCATATTCTAAAATAAACTAAAAGAAACTTAGTATCACCTTTCATTTGTGCTTTAACTCCTCTTTTGTTAAGATAAACAGATTATATTGTTCCTCACTTTTTCAGTCACAATCTATCTGGAATTTCTTAGGTCCCGTATTTATTTTGAATATAACCAATCCATCTTCTCCACTCCAGTTTATATTTCTCATCTGAGTGATCCTTAAGATATGCTGATATTTTAGCCATCTCTGCTAAATTTGTTACTTTTAATGTCCATTCTTGAATAGTAGGCAAATCTTCCTTCTTCCAGTATTGCGCCACCAACAGTGTTGCTGCCGTTGTTAGGTTCAAAATCAAGTTAGTCTCTATAACAGTCCAATCAGTAGTTATACCTAACAAGAATAACTGAGGGGTAACCCTCAGTTACTGCTTCTCTTTTAGTATACTATTTCAAGATTGGAATATCCTTCAAGGTTCAGAGATCTTTTGCAAGACTTCCTTGCTTCTCTATATCTATTTCCATCTTCAATGCCTTTATAGATGTTATTGTAATACTGATTTTATCTCTTCTAACGTTCTGAAATTTTGTTAAGTTTCTTCCTGAGAACTTTTTTCCGCCTTGGCTTTTTTCTCTGTTTGCAATATCCACCATCTGTTCTGTAATCCAATTTGCTTTCTTCCCTTTCTTGGTCTTTAGTAGTCTCTTTTCACATCCTGGACAACCTCCATGATTTTATTTCCACAGTTCATCTGGTTCCTGATTAAGAGGTTCAGGACTTCAAACTTGTTTCTGTTCTCCTTGAAAATGGTGTATATGTGCTGTAGAAACTGTGGCAAAGCCAGTTGCTAGGCTTATCTCTGCTATTATTACTGATTTTACACTAATAAATTATTATTATTTTCCTCCTGCCGACCAGCTGGTCTTCGGGTCCCTACGGCTCATGCGCGGGGATGCACACATGCGCTGAGGGGATATGCGGGGGTTGGACGCATGCATGGGCACGCACACACATTGCATGTTGGGGGTTTGGGTGCAGAGATTCACATGCACTTTAGGCACTCGGTCCGGAAAAAGTTAGCCATCACTGGCATATAATATACTATATATACCATGTAATTCTATATTTGTAGCGTCAGATTTTTCCCTCTATGTGATAATATCAGCAATTAGATATCCCAAAGGTTTTAATCTAGTCACTTCGTGAACACTATTAGTGCTCCAAAACATCCACAGTGCTTCCTCAGTAGCATGTTGAGGGCCATCCAACCCATATCATAAATCATTTTACATTGTTTGTCTGCATGGTTTTCATAATAGAATGTAGGAGAGGTTATCATTGCCTTCTTCCTCCGAGCTTCAAATCATGTTTATCATTGTCACTAAAGCAATCATCTGCCTGCAGCATCTTCCTGTATCACTTCTGCCCAATAAGGGTGCCTACTTGCTTTAGATGGGTAATTTTGCAAAGCTTCTTCTCTGCATTGTACCGCAACTTCTTTGCATTGTACTGCAAACTAGGTCATACAAAACTTTTGCCAGACCAATTCTCGAATACAGCTCATCTGCCTGGAATACACATATATCAGACATTAATGCAATTAAAACAATCAAGCAAGTCCAGTGGTATTTCATGAGAAGAGTATTCCATTCCTCTGCTCACAATAGAATACCTTATGCCACCAGGCTTGAAGGTTTGGGCTTGGATAACATAGAACTACACTGACTAAGGTCTCACCTAAGTGTAGTACACAAAAGGGTCTGCTACAACATCCTACCTGTTAATGACTACTTCAGCTTCAACTGCAATAATACTCAGGCAAACAATAGATACAAACTCAAGGTAAAACGCTCCAAACTTGATTGCAGAAAATACAACTTCAGCAACAGAGTGGGCAATGTCTGGAATGCACTACCTGACTCTGTTGTTACATCCTCAAACCCCATAACTTTAATTTTAAACTGTCTAGCGTGGTCCTCACCCCTTTCCTAAGAGGTCTGTAAAGGGGCATGCATAAGCGTACCAGCGTGCCTACTGTCCCTGTCCTATTGTCCCCATTTATTCATACCCATTTCCTGTGTTCATGTCCATGTTTATACTTATACCTGTTATCTCGTAAATGTTTGATTAAATCAGGGGTAGTCAACCTTTTTATACCTACCACCCACTTTTGTATCTCTCTTAGTAGTAAAATTTTCTAACTGCCCACCGGTTCCACAGTAATGGTGATTTATAAAGTAGGGAAGTAACTTTACTTTATAAAAATTATAAAGCAGAGTTACAGCAAACCCCTACCGCCCACCATGAAAGCTGGAACACCCACTAGTGGGCGGTAGGGACCAGGTTGACTACCATTGGACTAAATAAATAAATAAATAGGCTTCACACCTTGGATTAGCTTGCTGTGAGTATATTCCTGGCATTCTTTGCTCATCCCTTCCAGGAACAGATCCTCTGCCATGATGAATACTTGAGAGGGAGTTTTACGAATACAGGCTGTAATATTACTGTTTTCAAGCATTTGTATTAATGTTGAACACAAATGTTTCCTCAGGAAAACATTGGAAGTTATTTAAACAATTATAAAATAATAATTTTATAATACAGTGAATCTATTTATCATAGAAAGAGTGTGGAATGAATATATATATATATATATATATATATATATATATATATATATATATGTATGTGTGTGTGTGTGTGTGTGTGTGTGTGTGTGTGTTATATTTGTGCTGATAAATAAATAAAGGGAGACTAGTATAGATCTATTTCAAGCTATTTAGCTCTCATCAGCTAGCCATACCCTTGCTGGGAATCGAACCTGTGCTCTATTGCCTCTTAGGCAGATGTGTTAACCATTGAGCTACAGAGCTCAACTCCTTATCAGCCAGGCCAGGGTGAAAGGTATATATTTAAAGTCACAACCCCTGGTATGCCCAAATATGGGAGGAAGGTCACACTTCCATTCTCTGTCCTTCGGCTCGTCACAAGAGACCATCCAGACAGAAACCCAATATTTTTTACTGTTGCCTTTTTGTTACATTTGTTATATTTGTGCTGATAAATAAATGATGGTCTCTATATTTATATATTTATATATTTATATATTTATATATTTATATATATTTATATATTTATATTTATTTATAT
Organism: Thamnophis elegans; assembly: GCF_009769535.1. Taxonomy (NCBI): domain Eukaryota; kingdom Metazoa; phylum Chordata; class Lepidosauria; order Squamata; family Natricidae; genus Thamnophis; species Thamnophis elegans. The sequence goes on along the minus strand of NC_045545.1, from coordinate 13,849,723 downwards.
ATATATATATATATATATATATATATATATATATATATATATATACATACATACATACATACATACATACACACACACACACACACACACACACACATACATACATACATACATACATTTAGTGTCCCCTGGTAAGCCCCAATTATGGGAGGAAGCTAACAGTCAATCGGCTCGTCACAAGAGTCCATCACGACAGAAACCCAATATTTTTACTGTTGCCTTTGTTACACATTTTGTGTTATATTTGTGCTGATAAATAAATAAAGGGAGACTAGTATAGATCTATTTCAAGCTAAGATGTAAGTTGCCTAAGATGTAATATAGCACAGGTTTGAATCCCAATAAGGGTATGGCTAGCTGATGAGAGCTAAATAGCTTGAAATAGATCTATACTAGTCTCCCTTTGTATGTATGTATGTATGTATGTATGTATGTATGAAAACACCAGCATGGTTAAATAAATGTCAAAAAATTGTGAGGCAAGGATTTTTTAAAGTGGAAAACTTAATTTGATAAAAACAAGGGAGGAAGTACTTTGGCTAATCAAGCAAAGAAGAAATCTGAAGGGAAACAATGCATTAACGCAAATAAAATAATGAAGGAAAATGCTGCAACCTCTACAAAACAACACTATAAAAAGATTCCTGAAAGAGTATAGGGGAGAGATACCAAACTGGTGGCATGCAGGCCAGATGCATCACGTGCAGGCCCCGCCCATCCCAGCTCCACGAAAGGAAAAAAAACATCACGATACATCAGGTGACGGCAATGTGACCCCGCGAGTTTGACACCCGTGGTATAGGGAGTTAAAAGTAATAAGTCAGCCCTTCAAGGTAGCCTAGACAGACAACTAAAATCATGAGTATTAATAGTTCCTTTATTGTAAGATTATAGTAACAGATTCTTGCAAGTCTGAAAGCACCTCCCCCTCCCCCCCGCCTTTACTTTCAAGAAAACTAGGGAAAGTCCCTTTTGAGATGCTTTCCCCATTCCTACTCCTCCTCTGGATTCAGATTTCATTTATTAGGCCATTGTTTACATTGTGAAAAGCTAACCTTTTACCTTGCCTGGGCTGCAATGAGTGAAGAGTGAAATTGTCTTGGGCCATATATAAAATATAAATAGTTATTGTATATAAATAACAAACTTCCTTTATTTTTAAAATATTTTTAATTATAATCTTAATGGGCCCCATTGATAGCTATCCAGGGTCACATGCAGCTCAATGGCTGCAGATTGAACACAACTGAATTAGGCTCTGACTCTTCCTTAGGTAGGTTATATCTGTATATATGAATATGTGTTTCCTTCATTTAATAACAATTTTGAGTACTGTATAGCATTCATTGATTCAGCAGTACATTTCTATACAAATAATTAGTATTTGAATTATTTCAGTAAATAATGCAAGAATTTCAGCCAAAAAATTATAGTTTTTAATCACTAAAAATGTGTTGATGAACAAGTGTTAAATAGCATTTAGGCTAATTGATCATTCCTTATCTTATTAAATTCTCCACTAAATGTCATTTAAAATATTAAACAAATTGTAACAAGCTTTTATTCATTTCTGTGTTTAACGTGTTTACAATAAATTTTGTAAAAACCGACAAGTCAAATATTAGACTAGAATATGTACTCTTCATATCTACATATTTTGATGTATAAAAGTTACCAGGATTTGATAACTACATTTTGTTGATCTCCAAACAGTAAAAGTCAGCAGTTGACACATTCTGCAATTGCAGTCAGAGGCTTGTCATCACATACTTTTCTAATCTTGTGTGCAGTGAACAGCTCTTGAAGAAATTAAATGTCATCTCGGTGCGCTTTGTTTTGTGGAAGTTAAGATTACAAATACACTTTCTCCAAGGTTTCCTCTTGAATTAGCCCCTGCTAGGATAGCCATCTGCAAAATCTGTTTTCTGTGACTGACAAGTTAATCATGTTAACCACCTTTGTGCTGTCTAAACTATATCCTGTGAAGCTTAGGCGAGGTCGTGTCAGAATCCATTGTTCTTTCTTTATCTACCATAATCGAAACAGCAACATTATTTGTGACTGTGTTTGGCTGTCCCAGTTTTTATTTAAAACTTGTTATCATAGGCTCACAGTATCCTGTTATAATAACATAATTATGAAGCAATTTGGAATCCATGTGTATATGCGGCCAGGTAGGGTAGGTAGGGGGAGAGAGAGAGAGAGACATATAAAAATAGATGTAGAGATAATCTTTGCCCTTCATATACCACAGTTTCTAAATGGTAGCCTATTGGCTCCATTTACTGGTACCTATTAGTGAAATTGGCATTAGTGTGAATATTACTAAAGATAAATTTGGGGGAATGGAAAATTACTCAAAAGAGGATTTTCAATACACATGAAGACCTGTTTTCTATTAAATTGTCTTAGCACTGTTCTGGAAATTTAAGACTTCCATTACTGTGTAAACAAAGAACAAATCTAATCTTGTTGCCTGTATTTCTTATTTCTCTTGCTCCCTGATTATATAGCCGGTTGTTGTGTTTGTGTGTGTGTTTGTGTCTTAGCTCTTTATTACTGTATTTTTTGAAATATAAGACGCACCGGAGTATAAGACGCACCCAGGTTTTGAAGAGGCAATTTTTGTTTAAAAAAGTAGGTAGTTAGATAGAGTGATAGAGAGGGAGGGAGAGAAAGAGAGAGAAATACAGTAGGTAGGTAGGGAGAGAGAGAGTAGGTAGGTAGATAGGTAGGTAGATAAAGGGATAGAGAGAGAAAGAAAGAGAGAGAGAGAAATACATTAGGTAGGTAGGGGGAGAGAGAGTGTAGATAGGTAGGTAGAGGGAGGGAGAGTGAGAGAAATATAGTAGATAGGTAGAGAGAGAGAGAGTAGATTGGTTGGTAGGTAGAAGGAGAGAGAGAGAGAGAGAAATAAAGAGAAATACAGTAGATAGGTAGAGGGAGAGAGAGAGAGTGAGTAGGTAGGTAGGTATATAGGTAGATAGAGGGGAGAGGGGGGGAGAGAGAGAGAGGAGATAGGTAGGTAGATGTTTCCAGGTGTATTTATCCATGTGTTGGAGAAGGAAATCTCTGACAACCTGTAGCACCTAAAACTTTGTTTCTGGTGCGTCTTTTACTCCGAAAAATACGGTATGTTATAAAATAGCAGCCTAATGATAACTTTTCAGGTCATGAAATGCACATATTTCTACGCTTTGTTTTTGCAGATGTAGGAACGGTTATCAGAAATTAATGTTTCTGTTTTATTTAACCAGATAGGTAGTACTCAAAGTGGCAGCATAAGGGGGCTTAATTAAATTAAATTTTCATTTGTAACTTTGAAATACATATTATTTCTTCAACATGTATCCTGTGTTTCCACATGTAGTATTCAATGAAATTAATAATAATTTAAATCAAATATCAAACAATACATAATAAAAGACCAGCTAAAACAAATTTAGTAATGGAATAATTCAGAATCAATCAGTTTAGTATTCTGTAACATAGGAGATATAGCACTCTAGCTTAACAGCCCTCTGAGAAAGAAGCAAACATGTTTTATTTGATTTGATTTGATTTTACTTTATTTATATGCCGCCCTTTTCCCTGAGGGGACTCAGGGCGGCTCACAATCCAGGGGGAGGGAAGAACAAAACAAATGCACACATAAAGACATTACATCATTAAAAAGCGCAACAGTCATACAATTCGGGTGGGGTTAAAGTGTTTAGCCCCAGGCCTGTCGGGATAGCCAGGTTTTAAGGGCTATGCGGAAGGTCTGGAGGGTGGTGAGGGTACGAATCTCCACGGGGAGTTCGTTCCATAGGGTCGGAGCAGCCACCGAGAAGGCTCTCCTCCGGGTAGTTGCCAGTCGACATTGACTGGCTGATGGGATTCGGAGGAGGCCTAATCTATGGGATCTTATTGGCCTTGTGGAGGTGATTGGCAGTAGACGGTCTCTCAAGTTGGACTGCCATCCCTCCTTGCTGTGGTTGTGACCTTCAGGTCTGGACTTCCCTCCTCACAGTGGAATGGGACAACTTGGTGCAACCAACTCACCACGGCCAACTTGTTGCTTGACAACTTACAAGGGAGCAATTCAACAATTCAGTTTAAATATTTAAAATAATTTAAAAAATATTTTCATTTTTGTCATTCACATTTCATTCTGTCCCTCCTTTTGTATCCTTTCTTTAATGATTCTATTCCACCATTTCTTCGATATTAGTGTAACTCTCGTCCTGCAGCAAGTTGGCCCCAGTGAGTTGGCTGCGTTGAGTTGTCATTGTCGCCCTCACAGAAGCCAGTGGTGGGTTTCAAAAATTGTTCGAACCTACTCTGTGGGTGTGGCCTCCTTTGTGGGAGTGGCTTGCCACCCATGTGACTGGATGGGAGTGGCTTGCCGCCCATATGACTGGATATGAAGTTGCCAACGACACTTGTCAGAACCACCTTAAATTACCTCACACACAGCACTGGCATGCATAAGAATATGTTGTAAACTTGTTTTTTAAAAAGCTTCTTTGGTTTGCGTTAAAACAACTTCAACACGTGCAATGTTCTGATTGCCCCACAAACACAGAAGTCATCCTTACCTTTCACAGAGGCACTGAGTTTTATAAATCTGAGCATGATAGTGTAGAATAATCATATCCAAGGACCAGTGGTGGGTTTCAAAAAATTTTGGAACCTCTTCTGTAGGTGTGGCCTGCTTTCCGGATCCACTGTTGGAACCTCTTCTAACCGGTTCGGTAGATTTGACGAACCGGTTCTACCGAATAGGTGCGAACTGGTAGGAACCCACCTCTGACAGAAGCCATTGATTATTGGGAAATAAAGGAGCAGGGCTATAAAGGAACTGAGCAATTACTTTTCCATCATAACTAAGTATTAATATTAAGTACTGGTGTCTTCTATGCCATGCCTTTTTGAATTTAAACCTGAAAAGGACTGTCTATATCCATTTTTTACAAGAGCCTATTAGGCTGAAGGCTGAAGCATAAATGTGGATGGGATGGGGATGGGGGTAGGGGTAAGAGGATGGGATGGAATGGAATGGAATAGAATAATCAACCATTACTTTCTTATTGGTGGAAACTCATCCATGCAAGAACTACATAGGAATTTCTAGAAGAGTTTCCAGGGCCTTGGATAGTCTGGTTCTTATGTCTTTATTTATTCATATAACTTATAGACTATAGAGAGGTTTACAATTAGAAATTTTTTTAAAAAATACAAAAACTAAAAGAACTCATGAGCAGCTCCAAAACCAACATAAAACATCAATAACCTACCTATCCTCTAATCCAAACAATCCAGCATGGTCTCAATCTTCATTATGCCTTAAAACCTAACCGCCCTCAGAAAAGTCTATTCTGAAATAATCTACATTACAGTTAGTTTCAGGTAAATGCATACTGAATTGTAACCTCAGTTTGTAGAGCAAATCCATGACCATATCCAATAAAAAAACTATAAGTTATGCAGATAGTACATGAAAAGTAGGAAATAATTGAACATAGCATAATTTTTATAGTAAAGAAAAACATCATTTTAGTAAAGGCAATTTGAATAAAAATTAAACGTATATTGTTTACAATTATTGCTCTACAGCATATATAGAAATTCCTATTCCTAAATGTGGCAGTAGTATATATATTTGAGTGAACAATATATATTTAAAATATATTGCTTAGAAAGCTGGCCACTGAAAGCTTACCATTGTAAATGTTAACTGTGGTTTGCAGTTTTTGTAGATTAATCTCAAAACATATTGACACCAATACCAAAAAGTAGACTTGATATTAAAGTTTTTATATATACTCTTAGCTTGAATTAACTGTGACCTAGATAAACGCAAATAGGATTACAACCTAAAGCTCAACAAAATGAGATAATTATTGAGAACATTTTAGATATTCCATGGTCCAATTTTAGAACATAATCACAATTCAATTAGATAACTTTGAAGTGCTTTTATGCTTTTATGAGCTAAAAGCTGTTTGAAAGAGTTCTGATCTATTAATTGTATTACACATAAAATTGAATGAAATGTGTCTATTCTTTTTTTGTAACCTTTAGAACTAAACAAAATGGAAGGGTTAGCATTGCTTCAACCAAAGTGTTCAGGAACAACTTTTGTTTCATTATAATTTTATTTTGTTTCTTTTAAGACTTGACGTTGAAGCAATATCTAGACTCAGTCAATTCGGACGTGTCCCTAGTTTATGGCAAAAGAGGCTTTAGATACTTTTTAGTTCAACCTCTATTCTGAACTCTGTCTGCCATAAAAGAGAGGAAGCATTCTGAATACATTCTTACATGTGTTATCACTGTAATGGCTTGTTAACTAGGATAAGATGTTAAGTAGAAGTTTGGCATTTCAAGAATTTTGCATGAGAAACTTTCTGATGTTCTAAATTTGATTTAATTGGATTTTCTTTTAGACCATATGTATTTTCTGTTTGTAGTTTAATCCTTCATTGGCATTCTATGAATTGATTGAGCAAACTTAGAAACATTATTTTTAAACTTTGAAACTGACAGTGCTGTTTAATCATATATCCATATATTATGTAACCAATTACTAATATAACCTTAGAAAGAAAGATTCTCTTTCTGACATGTTATCACTAAAAGTCTGATACAGTACTGTATAAGGTTGTATGTCTTGCAATATAGGCAACATCAGTTTTGAATCCTTGTCTGTTGTCTGTTGATATTCAGGATGAAGACGGTTGTGAAGATGGCGTGCCTGAGGAGTTTTAAAAGATGCAGACCGCCTGATTGAAAATGATACTTCTATGTTTTATCCCATTCAGTTAGGAAAGTAAGTACAAATTAATATTTCCGACATATACATTGCACATTTATATTAGAAGTCTTTTTTATTTGGGAGAAGGAGCTGACGTCGCAATGATATGGATGTGCAATCTCGGAGCTCCGAGATCACAGCCGATACTTTTACCGCTGGGTGGTCGATCTGGACCTAAACCGTCCCGAAGAGACGGTAACAGGGAAGAGTATGTCTTGCTCATCTCAGGGACATCGCAAAGTCCCTGATTGATCCAAGTGAATCTCTTTTAGCCAGCGATAGAAGCGCAGCCCCAAGCTGCTGAAGTCGGGACAGCTCCGCAACCGGAAGAAAGCGGAAAGAGAAAGTGTGTCAATCTGGTGAGGAAATTTTATTTTTACAAAAGAGACTGCCCAAAAAAGATTAAAACCAAATTAAATTTGTAAAGAAAAGAAAATAAGCGGCGAATTTAAGCTATTTTGGATAGTGTGTTATCCTTTTTTTTAAATTATCTTCTATGGATGGAAGTTGTGCAAACACTTCCTATTTTTTAAAGTGAAAGTATTGGCTTTTCTTCTACTTTTTTTTTTACCTATGGATTAAATCTTTTTTATTTTCACAATACTGGCTTGGATGGGGTTTTTTTCTTCTTTTTTCTTTGTTCCATTTATGAGCCTTGTTTCTTTTAAGCTTGGAATATGAAGAGGATATAAAAGGAATATAAAGAAAGCAGTAATATCAGAGGGAAAAGAAGTTACACTGCCACTTGGAGGCTGGAGACTGAGTTCTGGAAATATTTTTCTCTCTCTTTTCTTTGATCATTTTGACCTTGCACTTCAAAGGTTTTAGCTTGCAAAGAGATAAGATGGGTTGTTTATGCAGGTGCCCTTTGGATGTCTCTTTGGCAGCGAGAGAGAAGTGAAAAACAAAGCTTTGTTTTCCAACTAGAGTGGCAGTGTTTATAAATTGGACAATGGCACAATACCAAGAAGAAACCATAACATTACAACAGATTATGTTTGAAATTCAAAAACTATTAGAAACATCAGAGAGAATTGAGAAGAAATTGGAAAATATAGATGGTAATATAGCAAAATTTGTTGAAATTGAAGATAGCCAGCTAATGGAAAAAGTAGAGGTTAGAGTCTCAAAAACCCCAGGGCAAAATGAACAAAGAGGCAAGATAACTGTGGATATTGACAGTGATCTGAGTGTGGTTGGAAATGGAAAGAATGGAACATGGAAAGGGAAGAGAGATGGAAAGGAGCTCTACCCCAGATTTCAAGGTATAGAAGAAGAAAAAAGAGAAGAATTGATGGATTGAAGGAGAAAAACTTGACAAAGCACTACTGATAACCAAAGATAAGCTGATTAAAAAGCTGATGGAGGGTCTCGAGATTTTACAAGATATGTAAAAAGCAACAAGTTGCGAAGAGAAGTCCACACAAATTTGATTAAGGAAATAACCAGAAGACTAATTCCACAATTGGCAAAAGACATAAGACTGCACTATTACTGGAAAGACACAGGTTGAGATATGAAAACTATTAACAAAATATTAGTCAAATTTAGTTAAAATTAGAGTATTATGTTAAAAATGAAGTGATAATGGATACAGTTAGATAAATAATTGATAATGATAACAATGTACACATATGTATTGGTTTGACAAGAGGAAATTTGGCATAAATTTTTAAATGGTGACATGAAATGAAGTTTAGAAATTTGTTATGTATGAAAGACCTATATATTGAAATTGGATTGATCATGGATATAGTTAGATAAATAAATGATATTGAAAATAGACTATGGAATGCCATTATGTGGTTTTGCTTTGAATTTGGAATATTTGTTATAAAGGGATGTTAAACAACTATAGTCATATGAAGGATGAGGTATGATGATAGTAATATATATAAATATATTTGATGTAAAATATATAATTTGTATGGATTATAGGTGATGACTGTGGAAGGGATGCACGAAAGTTCTTTGTAACCAATTGACACACTTTTATAATTTGTAATGGAATATGTTTTTATGGTGTTTGTTGTGTCTTGTTCGTTTGTGTTTATTCAATTTTTCTTTTAAAAAGTCTTTTTTATTTGTTATTATTTAGCAGGTTCAGAAATCATTAGAATTTGCTATTCATACATGGTACATGGTATGTATAGGTATGTACATTGTCGTATAGATATCTATGATTATAATATACGATGCTATAGGGCACTAATGCAGGTAGTCCTCATTTAGCAACTGCCTTGCACTGTAGTGATGGGCTGTCTGCCAAAAGGCTACGACATACACATGAAAGAAAATGTATTTGCAAGAACAAAGAGTGTTCAGAAGAACAACTAGACACAAGGGTATGTTTCCCCCATGCCATCACTCTGCTAAACAACGAATTCCACAACATTCTTCAAACTATCTAGAAAGGCAGTGTTATCATCATTATTCTTATCTTCCATATTACATAATCTCCTTATCTTCTTATGACTATTACTTTGTTGCTTGTATCTTATGTTTTATATTGTTTACTTAGTATCCTTGTAGATTTATGTGGTTACTTATTTAGTATCCATGACTGTTGTATCTAATGTTTTAGATGAATGAATTTTACAATGACTGTGATAACAATCTATTACTATTGCTGTATTTACACAAAGCTTATGCACCAGAGACAAATTCCTTGTGTACCTAATCACACTTGGCCATAAAGAATTCTAATTCAGTAAAAATCCTCAGACTTAGCAGTGACATGTTCTCAAAAAATAGACAACAGTCCCAAGAAACTGTTTCTGTGTTGGTATGCAGATTTGTATCATGACAATTTCATTTTTTTAGGAGATGTTCCCTTTAAACAAGAAGGGGAGGGGCTGCTCAAATGAGAGGCTATCATTGCATTAATGTGTAATTTAAAGCACATAATTCAATACAGGAAGAGTGCATTGTGAGCCCAACATTATTTTATTTGCTCCTTGATTAGAGTAATACAAGTAGTGTAAACAAATTACACTTCATAATTTAGCAGTTACCATAGAAATATTATGTGCCATAAAAAGTGAAATTAAAAAGAGAAATCTACGGAATATAAATGCCATTTTTTAAAAAAACAGTAAATTGATATTAGTTTAATTGATAAAAAATAAAAGTATATAATTACAATAACTATCTAAAAACTCATAAAGCAAACAGATACATGTATCTTGTTTATATGAGGCTACTTACGGTACATTGGCTCTATAGACCAGTGTTTTTCAACCTTTTTTGTGCAAAGGCACACTTTTTTCATGAAAAAAATCATGAGGCACACCACCATTAGAAAATGTTAAAAAAATTTAACTCTGTGCCTATATTGACTATATATAAAGTAATTTTCCCACGGCACACCTTACACTATGTCACGGCACACTAGTGTGCCGCGGCACAGTAGTTGAAAAACACTGCTATAGACCACCAAGTAATTGAGGCATAGGTTTATCCCTCCAATGCTGAAGAATAAGTCGATTGTAAATAGGACAGCAAAAACCCACTTTCTTTGCCATGCAAAAGGAATGTAGTGGAAAAAAATATTAGTATCTCAGAAAAAGAACCAATTTAATGTAGTGGTTAAAGCATCATGCTAAAAACCCAGAGATTCTGAGTTTAGTCCTACTTTAGGCACAAAACCAGCTGAGTGGCCTTGGGATAGTTGCTCTCTTTCAGTCTTAGGAAGGAGGCATAGTCGTCACTTATAAAGCCCTTCATGGTATTGGACCTGGGTACTTGAGAGACCGCCTGCTGCCAATTACCTCCACTAGACCGATTAGATCCCACAGATTAGGCCTCCTCCGAATTCCATCCGCCGGCCAGTGTTGACTGGCGACTACCCGGAGGAGAGCCTTCTCTGTGGCCGCTCCAACCCTCTGGAACGAACTCCCCGTGGAGATTCGAACCCTCACCACCCTCCAGACCTTCCGCAAAGCCCTTAAAACCTGGCTATTCCGACATGTGCACACCCCGCTCCGGTTGCAGTGTACCGGTTGCAACGGGAGCTGAAACCCACTACTGGGAAGAATGCAGAATACTAAGTCTTGTGCCACAATGGAGTTGATACTTGCAATAACAGATAGGATTTATCTTTTAGGACAAAAAAAAAAACGAATTCATAGACATGTTTCATTTGTGACAAAATTGCAATAAAATATAAATTGCATTTCTCTATGTAGATTATGAAATAATATTTAAAAATTTCTAATTTGTTTAAAATGTTAATGCTACCATTTTGCTTAGTGTAATAGAATTTTAATTTCTATCCGGCTAATTCAGCTAAACATTCTCCTTTATTTTTCTTTTCCAGTTGCGACTGCATCATAAGGAAATCATGATTACATTAACTGAACTCAGATGCTTAGCAGATGCCCAGGCATCATTTCACATCTTGAAACCGTGGTGGGATGTTTTCTGCTACTATCTTACCATGATAATGCTGCTTGTTGCTGTCCTTGCTGGAGCTCTTCAGCTCACTCAGACTAGATTGTTATGTTGTCTTCCTTGCAAGCTTGAATTTGACAATCATTGCACAGTGCCTTGGCATCTGATTAAAAGCAACATCAATGAATCCTTCAACTCTGCAACACCAGAAATTCATCCTCTTCAAATCCAGAATTACCTTCATAGGCAGCAGTATTCTTACATTGATGCCGTGTGTTACGAGAGAGAACTTCATTGGTTTGCCAAATTTTTCCCGTACTTAGTGCTTCTCCACACTTTCATTTTTGCAGCTTGCAGTAATTTCTGGCTTTACTACCCCAGCACAAGTTCAAGGCTAGAGCATTTTGTAGCCATACTTCACAAATGTTTCGATTCCCCTTGGACCACACGTGCCCTATCAGAAACAGTTGCTGAGCAATCTGTGAGGACTGTGCCATTCTCCAAATCGAAAACATTTCTTCCCTCCCCCAGCAACATGACAGAGCTGGAGAGCAAGAGGCAATCAATGTCCTACTCACAGACTGGACTAGAAACAGCTGGAAGAGAGAGCACTTCAAATGTTCTTGACCGAAGAGAAGGGGAACAAGCAAAGTCGATATTTGAGAAAGTGAAGCGATTCAGGGTACATGTGGAGCAGAAAGATGTCATTTATAGAGTGTATCTAAAACAGATTGTGATCAAGGTCATTGTGTTCATTTTAATAATGATTTATGTTCCGTATTATTTAACCTTTATTAACCTAGAAATCGATTGTATAGTTGATATTCGAACCTTTACTGGCTACAAGCGATACCAATGTGTTTATTCACTGGCTGAAATTTTTAAAGTGCTTGCTTCGTTTTATGTTGTCCTGGTGATTTTATATGGCCTGACATGCACTTACAGTTTGCTATGGATGCTGAGAAGTTCACTTAAACAATATTCTTTCGAGAAGCTGAGGGAGCAGAGTAACTACAGCGATATCCCTGATGTAAAAAATGATTTTGCCTTTATTCTTCACCTCGCAGACCAGTACGACCCTCTATATTCAAAGCGGTTCTCGATATTTCTCTCCGAGGTGAGTGAAAACAAGCTGAAGCAAATCAGTCTCAATAATGAATGGTCTTTAGAGAGGCTGAAGAGCAAGCTGGTGCGAAACCCTCAAGAGAAAATGGAGCTTCATCTTTTTATGCTTAGCGGCCTGCCTGATGACGTCTTTGAACTCACAGAGATAGAAGTTCTAACACTAGAGCTCATTCCTGAGGTTAAACTTCCACCCTCTCTAAGTCAGCTCTCCAGTCTTAAAGAACTAAACATTTATCATTCAACATTAACTGTAGAATATCCGGCACTGCACTTCCTCGAAGATAATTTAAGAATTCTGCGCCTAAAATCTGTTGACATGGGAAAGATTCCACGCTGGGTATTCTATCTAAAGAACTTACAGGAACTGTATTTGACTGGATGTTACGTGCCCGAACCCCAGAATGGCTTCTACAGTGAGGGTTTCCAAGACCTTGTGAATCTGAAAGCAATTCATTTAAAGAATAGCCTTTCCCGCATACCTCAGGTGGTTACAGACCAATTGCCTTCACTGCAGAAATTGTCTATTGACAACGAGGGGAAAAAACTGTTAGTGTTGACCAACTTGAAGAAACTGTTAAACCTGAGAATCTTGGAACTGATCAGCTGTGATTTGGAGCGTATCCCTCATTCTATTTTCAGCCTAAACTATCTGCGTGAAATAGATTTGAAAGAAAATAACCTACGAACGGTAGAAGAAATTATTAGCTTTCAGCACCTTGAAAATCTTTCTTGCCTGAAGTTGTGGCACAACAAAATATCTTACATCCCTGTCCAGATTGGTACCTTAGCAAACTTGGAACAGCTCTACTTAAATCACAACAACATTAAAAAAATCCCACCACAACTTTTTCTTTGCAAAAAGCTACATTATCTGGATCTGAGTTACAATAAGCTAACCTCTATTCCTGATGAAATCCAATATTTAACAAATTTGCAGTACTTTGCTGTTACAAAGAATCATGTAAGTAGAAGCTAATACTAAGTAAATTTTGAAGTATTTTTTTCAGATCCTCCTTATTCTTTCCTCTCATTTATACACTGTCCATCTTTGACCGAACTCTGATCTATGTTAATGGCCAGCAAAATGCAGCTGATCTGATTCATCTTCATTCAGCTGCATTGACATTCCTTCATTTATATATTTACTTAAGGAGCCTAGGGCACACAATAAGATTCCCTTGTAAACAAGAAGTGGTATGGCAATTCAGACACTGCTAAAATATAGTTTCCAGTATCCTTCATAGTTGGCCATGTTGGATAGAACCGCCAATAGTTGAGATTCAGCAATATATGGAAGACCATACATCAACTTGCCTTGATGTAAATAGGATTGTATGAAGGCGGGTCAAGTGGTCACATCCTTCATAGCTGATGAGATTTCTGATTTAAAAGTGTGCTTATAAATGTAGAGCAGGAGTGTCAAACTCGATTTCATTGAGGGCCGCATCAGGGTTGTCCTTGGGGGCCAGGGTGGGCATGGCCAGCTCGATGTCATTCATGTCGGGGGTGCCTGTGGAGGACCCAGAGCTTTGTCAGCGAAAACTGAGCTCTGTTTTTGGCTGTGACTGCCTCCTGCAACCCTCTACCAGTTAAAATGGAGTTGTGAGTGCCGCCTGTGACCCTCGCAATTTCTGTTTTCACTGGCAGAGGCACCATGGGCCAATCCTTCGCTGTTTCCAGGGTGGTCCTGTGGGTCAGATCTAAGCATGCCATGGGCCGGATCTGGCCCCTGGGCCTTGAGTTTGACACCCCTGATGTAGATGAATGACCTTGACAGAAATATGCAAGAACTGTTACTTAGGCAAAGACAGCTGAAAAACATTCTGCATACAATATTGTGTAAAGCACAATAATATTTGGAAATGGCTCAGGTAAACATTCTTCTGATTCACTGGATTATAAGAACGAGGGACAGCCCAATCTGATTTGCAACATTCTCTTCTTATAGCATAGCTCAATAACGTATAGTTCTAATTTTTGTGTGGAGTTCATTGTCTGGTCTACCTAGTAACCAGTTTGGTGTAGCATTTAAGGACCCAGGCTAAACACCAGGAGACCATGAGGTCTAGTCTCACCTTGTGCGTGAAGCCAGCTGGGTGACCTTAGCCAATCCCTCCCTCTCAGTCCTATGAAAAAGAAGGCAATGACCAAAGCATTTCCAAGAAAACTGTAGAAACTTGTGTAGGCAGTTATCAGGAATCAAAATTGACTTGAAGGCAACAAACAGAAACTACCTAGGGCATGGGTGTCAAACTCGTGGCGTCACACTGCCATCACGTGACATATCGTGACATTTTCTCCCTTCACAGAAACTGGGGTGGGCATGGCTTGCGCGTGACGCACCCAGTCTACGGGCCGTCAGTTTGACATCCTTGACCTAGTGGGACTGACAGTTGAAGAATTAATGGTGCTCCCTGTGTTTTTTGAGGATGCTGTTGTAGAATGCTGTGTCTTTTTATATCACTTGAGAATTTCATGGTCTGAGCTATTGATCCAAAATCTACAATTATAGACAAACAGTATTAGTGGTGGTGCATCGCAAATTATACAAAATTTCCTGCTTGTTTTGAAAATATAAAGAATAGCATTTCCAAATCTTACTAGTATTCATTGGAAAAGATGAGTTATAGGTGCAGAAAAGAAACATTTTTTTAAAATGGCCCTCGAGTGCCAACCGTAATCTGTTCCAGGACTTCGGTCGGCACCCGATTCGGTCGTGACCAGAAGCAAGACTGACTATGTATGCACACACACACACACACACACACACAAAATGGCACTGCATGGGAAATCGCCCGCAGCTGTGTTTATTCGGCACCCGAGAATGTGTTCATGACATGAGTGAAACATTTAGCAGATTTTTCGGTCGGCACCTGAATTGTTAGTCGTCTGAGCCATTCGGGACCCGAAGTTCCATTGTACTTACAAAAAATTCTCTTTCACTAAAAGCTTTTTTTTTAAGCAAGTGTTCCAATTTAATCTCAAATCTTAATAGCCAGCATCTACACATTTTCTTCTTTTTTTTCCTTCCTGCCTTTGCAGAAGCCATTTTGTAAAATCAAATTACCTCCTCCTGCCTTCAGTTAGTATTCCCTGAGGAAGGCCATTTGAGTAGTGATACTTGCCCATATTTTAGAGATTTGTAGCAAACTACTGAGTGGTTTAGTTCATTGCAGGTCTTTGTTTGGAAATAGGCTTTAAAGAGTGAATTAACAGGATCCAATCTGTTGGATCTTGAAACATTATCCCGGGATGCTAGTGAATTAACAATTACATGAAATGCTGACTACTCAATGAGTCTTGATGGCTCAGTGGTTGGAATGCAGCACTGCAGGCTACTTCTGCTGGTTCTCCGACAAAAGGGCGACTGACAAAAGCATGGCCGACTAAACCGCGGTGACAAAACCGCGAGTTCTGAACCGCACCGACGAATGAGCGCTGAATCGTGCCGACAACAGCGCGCCAACAGAAGGGTGCTGTAAACCTAAACCTAACACTAAACCTAACACTAACCCTAACCCTAAACGTAATGCTAACCCTAAACGTAACCCTAATCCTAACCCTAAACGTAACGCTAACCCTAAACCTAACCCTAAACCTAACCCTTACCTTAACTTAAATCGCCCTTCTGTTGACGCACTGTTGTCGATGTGTTGTTGTCGGTGTGTTGAAGACGTCACGGTTTTAGCGACGCAGTTTTGTTGGCACGGTTTTGTCATGCGCGCTTTTGTCGGGTCACGTTTCTGCTGACTGCCGGATGCCTGCAGTTTGGCAGTTTGAATCTCACCAGGCTCAAGTTGACCCAGCCTTCCATGGTTGGTAAAACGAGGACCAAGATTTTGGGGAGAATGCACTGACTCTGTAAACTACTTAGAGAGGGCTGTAAAGCACTGTGAAGTGGTATATAAGTCTAAGTGCTATTGTTACTGTATAATTTATTTAAAATATATATCATTAATATGACTAATACATCCTTTTGAAAGAGGAAAGAAAGTGTGAGTACTGTTATAATTTGAGGGCATTCCTTATACTAAGTTTGCAGGACTAATTTACCAATTGAAAACAACTTTTTATTACTTGTTTCTTTTAGATTGAAGCACTTCCTGATGAATTATTCCAGTGCAAAAAGCTACAGCACCTTCTTTTGGGACATAATAGCCTAATGTACTTGTCCCCTCGAGTTGGTGAGCTTTCCAACCTTGTTCATCTGGAGCTCAAAGGAAACTATCTCGAGTTACTTCCTGCTGAGCTAGAGGAATGTAATTCTCTGAAACGGAGTTGTCTAATTGTAGAAGAATGCTTGTTGAAAACACTTCCCCTTCGAGTAACAGAGCATATACAGATATGCTTGGACAAAGTTTGAGATTGAGAAATGTTGTGTGTATGTCGACAAAATCATGGTTCAAAGAAACATATAGATGAAAGAAGAGCAACACAGGTCTGCTCACTGACTTCAGCTTCCTGATAATAAATCAACATTAAAATCCCAAACAGAAACATAGACCTGGCAAGTAACTACATGCATTTCATCCAAACCTCAAATTAATGTGCAGAAAATTAAGTGGTTGGTGTAATCAGTACTTAAGTGGCCGAGATTGAATAACATTATTCAGGTCTAGAAAAGTTTTTTTTTTCTTTTCTTTAAATGGCAGTTCTTAAATAGTTGTAAGGACCAACTAATACATTTTCCATATCTTTTACTGTTGGCACATATATAGAGGGAAAGAGAGACTATTCGTAAAACCTTCCCTATATAAAATCTGTTTCAGAACTAAATGTTCACCTGTGTTTTTGAAATATAGGAGTGCTTCCCCACATAGGCATAATGAAATTTCATTGGGATGCTATGAACTATGTCCAGATTATGGTACCAAAGTTCATGAAATCCAGACTCCCAGTAATTTTTGCTGCTTTAACACTGGAGTTAATTATGTATACCTAAAGGAAAACAACTGGACCTGATATAAAGGTAAAATCAAATCTTAGAGAACTATGCAAGTGGTAAAATTCAACATGTCACTTTTTTACTATACTAATATATTTGCTTTTACTAAAAGAAAAAGGCTAGCGCTTTAATTTTGAGCAACAATAGTTATGTAATATGCAATATAGAGGGTCTCTTCTTTTAAAAACCTGGCTATTTATTTTTTTCTCCCCAATTTTTGGTCCACCATACTAAAGATTTTAAAGATGTCCCTCAAGTTACAAGTAATTGTAGAAATAGCATTTTAAGCACTTAAGAATATAGAGTGTAGCAAAATATTTAATGAAAAGCACATGAATGCATAAAACTTATATATTTCTCTTGTTCAGAAATGTCCTTTGAAAAACTAACATAAGGCAGAATTTTCCTATAACCTCATTCCTTATTTTCACTAAAACAGGAGGAAGTTTATTTACACCTGTAAAGCTGAGTCCTAACTAATATTTTCTAACTTTAAGGAACTAGGAGAATTTCTGTGATAGCATATTGAGTAGCAAAGGAAGACAGGAGGAAAAATGATGAAAAATGACCCTTTTAACACAGTGTTTTCGCTCCTTGGCAAATTGAAAGTGAGTGAACTTCAATTCCCAGAATTCATAGCAATGGCTATGCTGGCTATGCATTTCTGAGAGTTGAAGTCCATATGTCTGAAATTGCAAAGGTTGAGAAACACTGGTTTAACAGAAACCTCTAATAGACTGAAGTGTTTTTTCTGTGAATGGAAAAGCAATTCCAGGAAACTCGGGATTCAATCCGTGGTTATTTTGATGCATTTCAGTCTTGTTTGGGCACATCATCTTTATTATGGCTGTGGTACTCTTGTATGGGGACTTGGGGGGAGGGATTTTGGCTTCTGTTGTAAAAATGCAGTAATTTGATCGCATGCTTTCAGAGAAAATGAATCTTTTACTTATGTATGATATAGTTTTATAATCCACTATCTTCATCATGTGCCCAGTTTTGTGATTGAATTGAATGAGATACTGGAAATGTTGGGTTTTTTAATATAAATTTTTGATTGCTTCTTTAAATGCAGCACACTTGTTTTAATGATGCCATAAATTTGAGTTGTTTATTAAGTGAAAATTTCTCATTGTTCATGTTATGTCCATCTGAAGAATTACATTCCAAAGAACTTTCAGAGTAACTCTCAGGGAACACACACATGTGTTGTCGTTTTATGGGTTTGATGCAACTCAACATTTCCCCAGCTTTTTTTAGTTAAAGGTACAATTTATTATACAGGTACCTTTTTTGCAGTAATTTTATTAAGGACAATAAAAGATGATACAAAGTTTAAAAAAAAGTAAAGAGAAAAGTGCAACAAAATGAAAAAGGAAGAAGCATTCCCCTTTTTAATAAAGCAACTTTCCATCCTCATCACAAGTATATAAATAGTTTCATAAACCTTTCTCCTTCTCTTAAATTAACGAATATAGCTCATCTGGTCTGTTTCGCATCTGGTACACCTGAGAGGGCTGACGTGTTGAGTGGAACTATCTTCCTGATTATGATTAAATAACAAAATATCCAAATTGATCAAGAAATTCTTGAGATGGGTTGTTATTAAGACTATCAGCTATCCATAAGTATCTTTCAAGAGGTTTCTACTACAGCTAACACTTGGAAGCCTTCAGTCATTCCCTGTTCAAATCCTTGCATGAGTTGTCCTCAGAAAACCAAATTTGGAAAGGAATGGAATTGGAAATTGTCATAATAATACAGTCAGATGGAATTCTGAAATAGATGCTAAATGAACTATCAAAATCTACCTACCATATTTTTCGAAGTGTAAGACGCTTCAAAGTATAAGACGCACCTAGCTTTTGGGGAGGAAAACAAGGGAAAAATGTCTGCCTCTGCCTCCTAGCTATTTGCCTCCTTGCAACAAGCAGCACAGACAACATACACCGAAGTGTTACATTTCAGACTATACTCGTACAGATGCTGTTAAAATTGATGTGCTTTCTGTAAGTATAGTTATTCTCTGCTATTTAAAAGAAGATGCAATAGCCCTGGGATTTTTCAGAACAAGCATTTATTTTAAAAAGCTTCATTTTGTTAAGTTGTCTAGAACAATAATAAAGCAGTCTTTAAAAAATAAGTCTAATATTTTGAACATTCTATAGGCATTTATAGTTACGGACTTACCTCCTTGCAGCAAACAGCCTGATTAGCACAAGTGGGAAAAATCTGCCTCTGCCTCCCAGCAATTTGCCTCCTGGAGCAAACAGCAAGTTTCACTTTCAGTTTCTCCAGATCATCAGCTGTTTCAAGCTGCAGGGATTGCTATAGCCTATTTCAGCCTCTGCAAGCCCATCCCCACCCTGTTTGTTGCAAGGAGGTAAATTGCTGGGAGGCAGAGACCAAAGGGTTGGGGCGGGGGGGGGGGTTACATTCAGTGTATAAGACACACCCAAGTTTTCACCTTCTTTTAGGGGGGAGGTGCGTCTTATACTCCGAAAAATACGGTAAATTAAACAGGACTTTACAACTTCAGACAACATTCTGGTTGACTTTCAACATTGATATTTCTGCCGCAAAGCCTTCCTAATCTGATTTCCAACTGAATTGAGGCATACATCAAAGTAGTCTGTGAGATTCAAGATAAGTCTATCTCATGGAGATGGCATACTCTATAAATACAGCTAACTCAGCCGCCCTTGATACTAGTGACTCCCTGGCACATAGGGATAGGAGGCAATCCTTACAGAGCACCTCATCTCTTGTGCCTTGGTCAAAGCATCTTTCAGCAGGAAAGTACCTAAAAAATTAATATCCAGCAAGAACCAGGGCCCCTCCAGATACTCAGATCCTGTAACTTTGGTATATGCCACTTTATAAAACCCTGGGTCTACTATAGGAAAATGCATTGGACTTGTCATGAAGGTATTCTTGTATTGTGTAAATGGAGCATCCAGCCTACTCAGGCACTGACAAAATCAGTAAATTGGAAGGAGTTTTAATGTCTCTCCTGTATTCCTGACTTTTCAAGCTTTGTTACACTGAGCCCTTTTTTCTGGCTTGTAACTCCAGAACTGGAGAAAAGAACTGTCTCCTTCCATAAGAAGCAATTTCAGGCAGCTTTTGAACCCTATCACTAGTATAAGTATGAAGAAATACACTGTACTCACTTTAACCCCATTATCTCTGCTGTAGAAAAAGGACCATCGTACAATTTAAAAAAGTGTTTTGTGTTTTTTTGGATGTAAGAAGAGTTATCTTAATATTGAAAGATGATGAATTGTTATCTTGGGAACATTTTCTAAGGTTATCATGAATCTGATGTTCCCTGGTTTGAAATAAGCCCGTCTTTTTACATTGGGTTTCACCAAAATAGCTTTGAACATTCTCTCCATTGTGATATTTATCTTCTAAAGAGGTTTTCCCCATCTTGATGCCTTCCAAATGTTCTGGATTTCCATCCCCTGCCAACTGCCATTAGCTGACAAGATAAAGACTTTTGAGATCCAACACATGGGAAGACAATGAATTGGAGAAGAGCGAAATTGTGTTTTGAAATAAATAGCAGGGGAAAAATGTAGAGAGTTCCTTTTGCATTCATAAAGAAATTGTGGTAGATAAAGTTTTTTGAAAATAGCATTTCAGACTTTGTCCTCACCACCTGTATTTGACTACAAATCACCAACACTCTTAATTGGTACATGCTGAATGATGGGTTGTAATCGATCACATTTAAAAATTACAAGCTTGGGGATAAAATGGAAATTAATAATACTTCTAAAAATAAGACATTTTTTAAAAGCTGTAGGCAAGATATCTAGAGATAAGTGCATGTAATAAAACTTCAAGCAAATTAGCGTTTTAATATTGTTGCAAAATATGGTTCACAAAAGGCAAGAAATTGAAAGGCTGGTGATTCTAGCCTTAACGGATGCCACAGTGTGCCTTCTGGATTTCTTTTGTGCCCCATTCCTCCAGTAGCAGAAGTGACTATAAGTATTTAAATATCTAGTCTGTTGCTTTCCATCATCAACTATTTATGTATTAGAAGGAAATTCTGCTGAGAGCAAATGAACTAAATTCTTCTTCATGATTGTAGGCTAAATAAGCTTAACCATATTTGTAGATGGCACTTATTTATACTGTACACCATGGTGGTTCAGTAACTAATGCTGCGGCCATGCTGGTGGTGTCAGTAGGGGTGGGCTGGATGGCTGGTGGTTGGGTGGAGGGGGGCGGGGAGGCTTTGAATATGATCTTATATGTTGACAGATTGTTGAGAATAAAATTTGAATAAATAATGGATAAATGGATAAACATCAGTTATCTTGTCCATGTTTCATTTCTCAATTCTATTTTTTTTTATTTTAAAGAAGCGAGGGTTGTATACATTTATAAATACAGAACATTTTTGTTAATGATAAGCACTATCCAGCTTATAAACACTCATATCTGCATTGTGGAACCTCTGGATCCAAAGATTTTTCGTCTTTGCTTCTGGTTGGATAGCACTGCCCCAAACACTTTCGGAGGGCAACCTAGGGATCCTTCTAGACCAGTGATTGCTAATCTTTTGCAGACTGAGTGAACCCCCCCAAAATGTAATGTGTGTGTGGCCCCACATGTGCCCCCGGGCATGTGCTCTGCCCCCCACGCATGCATGGCAGAGACCTGAAGACCAGCTGGTTGGTGGGACCTGCGTGCGTATGTGCGACTGGGCTGGGACGACAGATCACATGCCCACAGAGAGGGTACTGCGTGCCACTTCTAGCACACGTGCCATAGGTTCGCCATCACAGTTCTAGACTCACCAGTTCCTCATCAAAGAGCAGGTGGCCATGGTTGTGCTGATTGTGCCCATTCCTGGATCAGAAGGTCTTTCTTAGGGTTACTCCTGCCTTACATCATCTCAGGATTGATTACTTATGCTCTCTACATAGAGCTGTCCTTGGTGACCACTCAGAAGCTTCATCTGGTCCAAAATGCAGTAGCATAGGTGGTTATGGGAATACTTCCTATGCTCATATAACACTAAGCTCTATCTTTTTTCAACATAGACCACCCTGTCCTTGGATGACTGGGGGACTGGACCTTAACATTTGAACTACTGTAAGTCCATGTATTTGCCATATGCTAAATAAAAACTTAAGTCTTATGCTCTCATAACACTCTGCATAAGATGCACAGATCACTTGCAAGATTGGTAGGGTTAGCATGTTCTGGGTTCCCTCATCCCCTCCTCCTCCTCAATATTTGGCTGGCTCTGTCCCTCCCTTTCCTCAAATACCAAGCGTGGGAATAGTGTGACCCATTGGATGATTTTCCCCAGCATTTATATGCTTCTATGTTTTTTTTAAATTTTGAATGGCTTTTTAATGTGATTTTTGTGGAGTCTGTTGTTATTGGAAAATGTATGCTGTCTTGAGTCATGTGCTGAGTAGGGAAAGGGGAAAGGAAAGACCAGTGCTTCATTTTATAAGCCAATTGTTTATTTCAAGATTTTGTGAACATCTACGGTATGCTTCTCTCTATTTCCATCTATGGTATAACAATATTATTAAAATTATATTGTATTTTGTAGCACTTTAATTTCTAAGCCTTTGTTTTGTTCATCTTAAACATTGCTGTACTGTTTTTGTCTTAATATTCCCATTCAGGAAAAAAAATCAGACTCAGATTTTAACATATGTAGAAAACCATATATGGAGTTCCTTGGTGCCTTTCAATGTTTTTGTCCTGAATATTGCATCTTAGCTTCTACCCCAAACTTAATAGTCGAATTGACAGAACTCTTGTTTCTTTTCTTTGTGATTTGTATTCCCATTTTTTTATTAACCGTTTTCCATTTTGGGCTTTAATAATCTATTAATTAGAATAGATATTAGTTTTTTTCATTGATTGAAAGATTAATAAAGGAAATGTGTAACCATCCTTTTTCATCCTCCCAAAATCACTTGATAAAATTTCAGTGTTTTTTTTTAATAGATAAATGCTGCGTATTCCTTGGGTTGGGTGGGGAAATCCTGTGTCACTTTCCTACCCACTGCACTTGTCATCTTGTAATTTTTTTAATTGCCCCTTAATTTAGATAATTGCAACAGCTGAAAGGTTTTAGATTAAGAGAGGAACATTTCTTTGCAGTACTGCATCTCAATGAATACCCCTGGATTAACCTAAACTCTTAGCATATCATCAGGCTAACAAAAGACAGTCTCATATATTCCGAAGCACCAATAAATGGATGAATGAGTTGTCACATGAGATTTCCACTTTTATTCTGCCAAATTCATCATATATTAATGTTGATTAAATCTACAGTCTTGTACTAAACTCTGTCTGTCATGCGCCCTGTCGGCCACATGAGGTCCTGGATAGCTAGTAATGTATTCCTTACAAGATCATTTTCTTTTAAAAATGAACTTTGTTATGTATATACAGTAGCTATATTATATGTTTTATTTGCAACCCAAGGCAATTCTTCACTTAATGTGGACCAGGCAGGCCAAAGGGTCAGACACCCATGCTGAGAACAATGTTAATTTTGAATCGCTTTTCCCAAGCAAGTCTGAATGTGATTAATCCTGAATTTATGTTAGCTGGAAAGAATATGAATGCTTCTATTGAGACAGAAAGTGCATAGAAACTTTAGAATTTCCCACCACCCCCACAATTCCTTATTGACTTTGAAACTTGGATCTCTGAAGTTCTTTGATTATTTGATTGCCACATACAAAACTCTTAAAACAAAAGCGTACATTCTGTTAGAAAATGAAATATAGATATAAATGATTTAATACATATTGCAAGGATTAAACAGAAATAAGTGACAGCACGCAGAATGCCTATGTCCCATGCAGTGGTGCAATTCAGACTATTCTATCCAGTTCGGGTGAACTGGTAGCGGTGGCGGGAGGCTCCACCCACCCACTTGGATGTCATCACGTCCCATTTTTGACCTCTGCGCATGCACACGCGTGCTCACATTTGCGAACCGGTAGTGAAGGTAAGTTGATTTCACCCCTGGTCCCATGTATTATTTTGTTAAAAGCCACTGTAAGTAATTCTTAATTATTTATCTTCTTCCTTTTCCAACTTCCTTCCCTACCAAAAATTGGATATGAGAAACAAATTATTATGAGATAATGTTTAAGTTGTTACAAAGCAGATTGTTGCTATAAATATGGTAGGATTTGCTATGCGGTCCTTTATGTTGATTTAAAAAAAAAACTTAATGGAACAATGTGGTCATTAATACAATAATTTTAAAATCTCCACCCATTAACAACATTTACACAATCTGTTTTGTAAAACATCTTTTCCAAGAAATGCATCACTTTTCCTGTAAATTGAAAACATATGTTAAGCCTTTTAAATATAAATAATCAATTACTATTGTTGCCTGCTTTTACTTAGATGTTTGTGGGTTGATTTTATTTGGGTTTTTAATGCATCAGATTAGGTCAAACATTATGCAAGCACTACACTATCAGAAAAATCATTTGTTATGTTCAACCAGAAATTCTGAAGTTCTGTCTAAATATTTATTTTTCAATTCTACTAAAATTGCTGAAGTGTAATGTAAACTCATTTTTTTCTTCCTTTTTTCCCCTCAGACAAGAGAAAAATGTATTTGAAGCAGCCATCATACCAAATCCTATTTCAAATTACATCTGTATATAATTTGCATAATTTGTATACATAAATACATTTAAAAGTGTCTATTGGCAGAAGACACTGAATGCTCTTCATCAAATACTCAGTGATTATGCCTTTTCTTTTCATTTATTTATCAAATTTATTGTCTGCCCATCTTACCACGGGGGTAAATCTGAATGGTACTATCGTTCTTTCTTGAATTATTTGCTTTTCAAGTATGTGTTATACTTTCTGTCAGGTAAAATAGGCACTTATAAATAAAATAACAGAATAGAACACTGTACCACTGAATAGATGCCAATATATATTATATGTGTAGATGTTTGTTTGTTTGTTTGTTATTATATTTATATGCCGGCCTTTTCCCCCGAAGGGGACTCAGGGCGGCTCACAACTCAAACCAGGGAAGGGGGATACAGACAAAAAATTAAAAAACGACACATAACAATGCATTATTTAAAACACATGACAGTCATACCATTCGTGATCATTATTACACCCTCCTGCAGCATATTTAAACTCATAAGAGTTAAACTCATAAGAAAGCAACCAATTATTCTTCTGAATTGTGATTGTGTCTCAATTGTCTAACAGGCATGAAAAAATGTTCTTAAAATCCCAATTTTTCCATTGGCTGCTTCAGTCATTTTCCTTTATTCGGCTTTCTTTAAAAAAAAATGCCTGTCTTGATTAGCTTTGGGGTGAGAGGACAAAGTTTTATAAATATGACAACATAGTGTGCAGAGTATATTTCCTCAAAGGAGAATGGAGAAGCATGTTCTTAAAGGCAGAAAGCAGCCCCGGTCTTTCTGCCATAGGAAAACAGCCTCAAGCAGAGGTGACTGGTATTTTGGAATGGAGATTTTGTATCCATTCAGAAAGACTGGGCCAATCTCTTCACAAACAGCCATAAGTGGCCTTCAGCCACAAGTTCCCAACAGAAGGCTGAAGCTGATGGGATTTAAAAAAAATACTAAAACAAGGACTCCTAAAAATTTACATTCCCCCACCCAAATTCTAAGGACAGGACCTGACCTTTAGAACATAATAGGATTTACCCACCACCATTAGGATAAGCAAAAAACACAAGGCTCACTTATGGCACAACCCCCTGGAGCATCTCAATCACCAAACCCCAGAACCCTATAAAAAGACCACCTATTCACCCAGCCAATTGGTCAGCCATTCCAGAGACATGCTGCTGTCACTGAAGTTTCTGGCATCCAAATAAAAAGAGACCTGCTTTCCATGTGGTCTGCCTCCATTTTATTTTCAGTGTCTTTCTCCCGGCTTGGAACCGGAATGGATTTTTCTCCCAACAAGATCAAATTTAGTTTGGTTGAGGATATACATCCCCATATATTTACTGTTATGTAATCATATATGATGCTCTAAATCAAATAGTTGTGCACAACTAAGAAGCATACTGTACATTTTAAAAACAGAAATATAATTATGACTAAGGAAACATACATTCAAACCAGGGGTGGGTTTCTCACCCCGTTCCAACCGGTTCGGTTGGAACGGGGCCGGCGGCATCCTCGTGCACGCGTGCGGTGCACGCATGCGTACTAGCATCTGTGCGATGCTCCAGCTGCTCCTGGAGGATCGCGCAGGCGCTGTATGCGTCCTGCGCATGCGTGGAAGCGCAGAACTCGTCAAAACCTGGTAAGGAATGCGGGCGGGCGGGTGGGCCCTTCGCCTTTCCTGGAAGTTACTTACTTCTGGGTTCGCTGACCAACCGGTTCGCGGGGACCGCCGCGAACCGGTTGAAACCCACCCCTGATTCAAACCCACATACTAATGTTTGCAATTTCATGGTTAGTTCTGGAACATCTAGAACACCTCTGTGCATGTTTGAGGGGGGTCACGGAGAACCTAGATGAAGCCCTAAGTTCCTAAGTATTTTTCTAAGCATCTGCATGCCAAAAGAGCAGTGGGAAGGCATGCTGAGATTTCTAGGAAACATAATATGAAAATCCAGGGATTTTTACCATGCACACCAGTGGTGGGTTTCAAAAATTGTTCGAACCTACTCTGTGGGTGTGGCCTCCTTTGTGGGAGTGGCTTGCCACCCATGTGACCGGATGGGAGTGGCTTGCCGCCCATGTGACCGGATATGAAGATGCCGACGACACTTGTCAGAACCACCTTAAATTACCTCACACACAGCACTGGCATGCATAAGAATATGATGTAAACTTGTTTTTTAAAAGGCATATTTTGTTTGCGTTAAAACAACTTCAACACACGCAATGTTCTGATTGCACCACAAACGCAGTAGTCATCCTTACCTTTCACAGAGGCACTGAGTTTTATAAATATGAGCATGATAGTGTAGAATAATGATATCCAAGGACACATATCCACAGGGAGAAAGTCCCAGAAACAATTTGACAACTAGGCAGTAGAAGAAGCCCCATTTTGTTACACTTCTTAGGCAAGGGTCTCTTATTCGTGCCTCTTTCTTCCTCACCATTAATATGTCATTCCTCTGTGCTTGGTTCACATTGCTAAGAGGACAAAGGCTTTCTCTTTCCTTCATCAGGAGGGAGGGAGAGGGAGAGGAGTGGAGGGAAGAGACAGACAGACAGACAGACTGATTTCCGCTTGTCCTCTAGTCTATAGCAACCTGCTAATGCCAGTTCCTGAACTTCTGGTGAAGTAAAGCAGATTCATAAAAAAAAAAATTAAAAAGGATCTGACCTGTGGTTTGCATGCAGATGTAGTATTTGTAAAATGTAGTTTTGAATACTTTGCGTGCAAGAACAATCTGCACAGAAATTTTAACCAAGAAAAAACAAAAAGTCCCCTGACCTTTGGCTGAACTTATTTTCTCATGTTCCTTTTTAATGTACCAGGCTAGAGCACTGGAGTTCTTCAGAAAATTATGTGCTTGCAGAGTTGTTTTTAAGTGAAAAATAGAATAAAATCAGTGTGTACTGCACTAGTACATTTGGGTGGGGTGGGGGGTGGGGGTAAAGCTAGACCAACAGATTATTCATAATGTGAGGAAAAATATTTAGATTACCCTAACAGGTGCTTGAAAGAGTGAGCATATGGAAAAGGGCAGGGGATGGACTCTCTTTCCCTGGGGATATATTTTTTTAAAAAAGGTTGGATAACCATCTCATTATGCTATGGTATTAGATCAGTGTTTCTCAACCTTGGCAACTTGAAGATGTCTGGACTTCAACTCCCAGAATTTCCCAGCCAGTTGAAGTCCGGACATCTTCAAGTTGCCAAAGTTGAGAAACACTGTATTAGATTCTTATACTGTTTTTAAGGCTGATGGAATAGATGATCTCCAAAGTCCCTTCCAATCTTTACAAGATTCTACCTCCCTCCTCAGTAGATCAAACATCAGCACCCCTATGCTTCAACCTTCACTAAATGGCAGAATTTTTGATCAGGGAATCGGCAATGATTGAGGAAGGGAAAAACTGATGTCAAACTACTCTCTCCAAGTTCACAGTCTCAAGGGTCCAATGATTGCAAACTTAATATAAGATTATCACATTCATACACTGGCATCGGCCGGATATGGCTCCTTTATTATTTATACAGATAAAAAGCTCTGCTGATGCCCTACTGAACACTTATCTGGCAATTTAGTCAAGGGAAACTGCTGTTCCCCATGCCCTCTTGAAACCATGATTTAGCAAGATTCTGTTTTGAACTCACCAGTTTTGCAAAAACTGTATTTATTTTAGCAATAGTTTGTTGAATAAATCCCGAGTTGGCTGGGTTTACATTATACCCTAAGCTGTGAAATATGGTTTACAAATCACAAAGGCTACATTTAAGCAGTAGGATAAATCTGTTTATTTCTGGCTTAGCATGCTGTGTGAATCTAATCAGTGTTAATTAATTTACTAACTAGTCTTAATATCAAGCATATACAAAATATGAAAGAACAAAATAATGCTTTTGGCCATGGACCTATATATACAATGACTGTGGTAATCATTTTACAACACAGCTGCAAAAATATGTTCCATAGGGGTCATGCCAGCATCCCTTTTGAATACCCCCAGTTCTTCAGATGAGGTGTAGAGTTTGTTGTTGAAGGAATTTAAGGGACAAAATTAGTTTTCCAAAATGGGCCCAGTTGGAGATTAGAGCTTTTACAATGCTAAAGGGAATGTTGCAACCTTGAGCTGCTGGGAATTCTGAAGACCTGGTTCAAACATACAAGAAATCACTGTGAGGGCGGGGCTGACATTGCTACAACACGACATGCAATCGGAGCTCCAGGATTGTTGTCGATATCTCTGCTGCTGGACAGTCCTTTTGAACATAAACCGTCCCGTAGAGATGATGATAGAGAAGGGCACGTCCTGCTGATCTCAGGGACATCGCAAAGTCCCTGATTGATCCAGAAGAAGCTCTTCTTTCAGGCGAAAGAGAAGCAGCCATTGAAGCTGCAGAAGGTTGGGACAGCCCTGAATGGAAGAAAAGCAGGAGAGTGAGTGTGTCGAAATGGTGAGATAAATTTTACTATTAGAGAACACCCAAAAAGACTTAGAGTAAAATTAAAATTGAAGACAGAAGAGAGCAATGGCGAATTAAGCCTGAATTAAACTTAGTGTGTTATATTTTTTTAATTTTGCTTTTTTTTTTAGGGATGGAACTTTTACAAATGCCTCTTACTCTTTAAATTGGACTGGTTTCTTTTTTTTCCTCTTCTATTTTTTCTCTTTTTTCATATTTGTGGATTATGATTTTCTTTCTTTTCTTTTTACAATGCTCGGATGGATTGTTTGCTTTTAAGCACTTTTTTTCTTCTTAAGTTTGGAATTTAAAGAGAGGGGTAGAGGCAGAGGAAAAAGAAGCAACACTGCCATCTAGAGGCTGGAGGCTTGGAAACATTGTCCTTTATTATTTCCTTTGAACATCTGACTTATATCTAATACTTCAAGGCTCTTGATTTTGTTTATTGAAATGGATAGTGAGAAGAGTAAGAATTGTTTATGCAGGTGCTCTTCTGGAGTACTATCAATAGCTGGACTAGAGTGAAGAGAAAACCTTGACTTCAAAGATTATAGTGAACTTGTTTGAAACTTAACAAAAAAGCTTTGGATGTTTTAGTGGCAGTATTTATAACCTGGAAGAATGGCGCAACATGAAGAAGAAAAAGAATTAACATCGCAAATGATTATGTTAGAAATTCAAAAAGTACAAATAAGTACAAAAAGCATTGAAAAGAGGATGGAGAATATAGAACAAAAAACAGAAAAAATAGAGGGAAGAATTGAGAATATTTATAAAACATGATGAAATTTGAGGATATTGAAAAAAATGAAGGAAAATATGGATAAGAAAATTGTTGATATTGATAGCAAATTGAGTGTGGTTGGAAATGACAGGAATGGAATATTGAAAGGAGATTCGAACTGGAACCCTATCTCAAACCTCAAAACATGGAAGAAAAGAGAGAAAATTTGACAGAAACAATGAGATAAATTCTGGCAGAAGCACCGGTGATAACTAAAGGCAAGCGGATGGAAGGAACAGATGGAGGGTCTCGAGTCTTTACAAGATACGCAAGGAACAACAAGGTGCCAAGAGAAGTCCACATAAGACTTATCAAAAAACAATTAGAATACAAATACCACAAATGGCAAGAGATATAGGACTGCACTACTACTGGAAGGATACAGGATGAAGAAATGAAATAGAATAAAAATTAAGTTAAACTTAGTTAAATTTAGAGTATTATATATAAAATAAAGTAATAATAGTTATAGCTAAATAAATGATTAATAATGATAATAATGTAAAAATATATACATTAGATTGATAATATGAAATTTTATATAAATTGTGAGGACTATGGAGAGGATGTTTAAAAGCTTTGTTATAAAAGATAAATAATTCTATATAGAATAGAATATAAAGATGTAATACTATTGGATGATTTCAGGATGATGTAAATGCCATAATATAAATTTATCTTAAATTTAGAATATTGTACATAAAAATGATGTAATAATAGTCAATTGAATGTTTAATAACCATAACAATTGTATACATATATAGTAGAATGATGATATGAGTCTTTATGTAAATTGCAAGTTAAGACTATTGTGAGAAACCACAAAAGTTTTGTAACCAATCAACACACTGTAAGTAATTGGAGAAGGATTTTTATTTTGTGTGTGTTTATGTCTGTATGTTTTATGTTTTTCTAAAAATAAAAACTTTTTATATATAAAGAAATCACTGTAACATGGTGAAAAATATGGAATTTTAAAGGAAGATTTCCCCTCAAGCAATATTTATATACGATTTTGAAATATGGGCTTTATTCTCTAAACAAATTACTTTCAAGCCTAACCTCTGTTTAAGATTGTGAACATTTACATTAGTTCTCTTGTTTAGCATGGAATCTCCTCATTTATCATAGTACAAAAAATATTTTGATTAATTACATAAACTGATATAACAGGCTACGAATGCAGAAAGTACTTTCCCACCCCAAGGAACACTGAAATGAAAATATTAGAATCCTCTCCCACATTTTCAACTTGCCAAAAAATTATATCACAATAAAACAGTGGTTATTCTCACTGTAGGCTTACCAGCAGTGGTGGGATTCAAATAATTTAACAACCCATTCTCTGCCCTAATGACCAACTGGGTAGGTGGGGCTCGGTGGTCATGTGACTGGGTGAGCATGGCCAACTCAATGTCACTCATGTCGATGGGCGTTTCATCTTAGCTGTTACAATGTAATAAGGGTTATCAGAGAGGCAGTTTCTGTAAGCAGGGAAATAAAGATCAGGCTAGAAGCAACACCAGAATGTTTCATTCCTGCCTTCCTTACAGGATTAGTCATGTAAAGTGGAAAAAAACCCAAAATGAGATATCTTCCTACAACCAGTTCTCCGAACTGCTTAGAAAGTTAACAACCGATTCTCCCAAATAGGTGCAAACTGCTGAATCTCACCATTGCTTACCAGACATCTGGAAAAAGGAGGGTCTTTTGCCCTCGTCCTCCATTCAGCAGTCATAGTATTTTACAGCTTTTGGACTGTTCTCACAATAGTAGTTATTCAAACTTTCATGTATCACAAACTTGTAAATTGTATGCCTCATTTTTCCCATCATCTGTAGGCAGATTCAGCAGCCTAGATTTGTGGTATTTATTTTACTTCCTGATTCCATCAGTCAGTTTCGTTCCAACTCCTTCAATCCAATCTTTGTAGTCTGTAGATCACATGATTCATTCTATGTTTCAATGGTAAAATTTTAAGAGTGCATTGTTGTTCACTCTACATTGTCACCAGAATATGCTCTTGAAAAGAAAGGTTTGTTGGAAAAAATATTGCAATTGAACAACCAGTCTTTCTGATGCTGAAAAAAGTAATTTTCACATATATGTAGGCCCAAGTATATTTTTTGCAGTTTTCCATTGTAATTTTTGTTGCAGACACCAGGAAAGTTAAACAGATAGCGCACCCTTGTGTTCCCCATCATTTGTTCTTCTTTCTAATTGTCCATGTCTTCTGTTGCTTGTTCAGATACCTGGTTACCCTATCCCAATAGTAAACCACTATCTTGCCTCTCCTGCCTCTGTTTCAAGTGATTGTGTTATCGAATTTCCCCAAAAGATAGTAGTAAACTTAATAGATTTCTACACTTTCAGCCTGCCCTTGGATGGTGCTGTCATAAGAACACACAGTAAATAATGGCTTAAGCTTGTCTTAGTCATAAGGTTAAGATGAAGACAATATTAAAGGGGTACGACAGAGAAATGACATTGCCAAGACATGTTTACAAGTAGAGAAAGATACTGCAACTAATGGAAAAGCTGCCATTTTTACAGAGGAATTTCCCTTTAGAAATAAAATTCCTCAACTGGCATTGTCCATCATTTATGGGGTAAAATCATTTTCTCTTACACTACAGATGTCAGGAACAAGCTAAATGCAATCTTATTTACAGCACATATTCAAACATATTTTAGTCACAGCCCATGTTTCAATATGTTTGAATGAAAAAGCAGATTCCTAATTTGGTATATGTTAAGTCTGGATTCTAAACTTCCCTCTCCATAACCACAAACAGTAGCTTCAGGAAAAATAACACTGGGGAAATGTTTTCTCTAAAGTTAAAAATGATGCAGCCCCATCCCAAATTAAGAGCAAGTTTTAGAATAAGATTGTCATAGTAAGCATAATTATTTCTGCAAAGTAAAAAATAATAATCACAGAAGTAAGCATTGTTTTACTAAACACACAGTACCATATATTTTATACTACATTAAAGCATGATTTATTTTAAACTTGCTTTGTTGGTTTAAACAATGGCCAAATTCAAAAATGATGCTATACCATAATGCATAAATCACAGCAGTTGAGTGTATGCAATACATTAAACCAGACCAAACCATATTAGCACAATACATAAAATCAGTCATTTTTCATTCACACATATAAATACAGAGAATGCTTTCCACAGTGTCTGGCATTTGTTGAGTTTGGGCTTAGTTCACAGAATGATTTTAGCCCCCATGGCTGACAGCAGAGTATTTCCCATCGTTCTGCAGAGCTATAGCAACTGGATCCCAATTACCCCCAATTACTCTGCTGCCAGAGACAACAGGAGGAAAGGGAAAGGTATTCCCTATATTTTCTAGTTGCTGAATAATGTCCGGTATCCTACTGTAGTCCATCAGAAATAACAGCTTTTCATCACTTATTGGCAAAGGTTAAAATCAGCTTCAAGTGAAAAATCTGTGGCCTTCTGGGTGTTGCTAAAACTCTTGAGCAGACTCAACTAGCATGATCAATGAGGGAAGATAGGAGTTATAGTTGAGCAACATTTACACACATCTATTCTATATACATATATACATACATACTGTACATACACGTATACATACAAATATTATCAATTAGCCCTGTACATATAAACCTTCTGAACTGGAGCAACTTTTATGACTGCGAAAGATATAAGGAAAGTGAATTCTGGGCAATAAGCAATTCTTAAAGGCAGGCTGTATTTTTATCTTCTGCTTATTTAGCAATAAGTATGAATGAATTGAAATGGAAATGGGCTGGTCACACATAGCAAGAAGAACTGAAGGCAGGTGGACCAAGGCAGCCATAGAATGGATCCCACTTCAAAACTGGGGAAGTCTCTCCAAGAATAGAGTAGAGTAGGGTAAGGTAGGGTAGAGTAGAGTAGAGTAGAGCAAAGAGTTGGAAGGGCCCTTGGAGGTCTTCTAGTGCTAGTCTAACCCTATATCATTTAGGCAGGAAACCCTGTATAATTTCAGGCAAATGGTTATCCAATCTCTTCTTTAAAATTTCCAGTGTTGGAGCATTCACAACTTCTGGAGGCAAGTCAGTGGTGGGTTTCAAATTTTTTTAGAACCTCTTCTGTAGGTGTGGCCTGCTTTGTGGGAGTGGCTTGCTGGCCATGTGACCTGATGGGAGTGGCTTAACAGTCATGTGACTGGGTGGGTGTGGCCAACTTGTAAAGTGTGGTGAAACTCACTTAACAACGCTCTTGCTTAGCAACCAAAATGTTGGCTCAGAAACTCTGGCATTTGAAGCACGGGAGTCTTAAAGCTGTCAAGTTACAAGACCCTTGCACCCCTAACCCTTTAGGGAAAAAAAAACCAGGGATGTTCAAACTTGACAGCTTTAAGACTTGTGGACTTCAACTCCCAGAATTCCTCCTCTCGCTCTTCATCTTGATGATGTGCAGACGGGCATGGGGAGGGAGCTGGAACTGTAGATTTGTGGAACTTCTTCTATAGAAGAGGTTAGAACTGGCAGGAAACCCCCCCCCCCCCAGGCAAGTTGTTCCACTGATTGACTGTTCTGTCAGGAAATTCCTCCTTAGTTCTAGATTGCTTCTCTCCTTGATTAGTTTCCATTCATTGCTTCTTGTCCTGCCATTAGGTGCTTTGGAGCAGTGTTTCCCAACCTTGGCAACTTGAAGATGTACGGACTTCAACTCCCAGAATTCCCCAGCCAGCATTCGCTGGCTGGGGAATTCTGGGAGTTGAAGTCCGGACATCTTCAAGTTGCCAAGGTTGAGAAACCCTGTTTTGGAGAACAGCTGGGCTCCCTCTTTTCTTTGTGGCAGACCACTTGATCCAAACCGTCCACGAAAGAGCCCTAAAACAAGATGTAAGACGGATCACTGCGGGCTCAATTGGCAAAGGAAAACTCAGGACCGCATTGGTTGGGAACTTGCGGAAGAGGCCTTTATCCTGCAGCGGGTAGACAATGGCTAGAACGATGATGGTTGAAGATGGAGTATCAACGAGGTCGGTGAGGTTCATTTCTGAATAGACCCCCCAATAGGTTTGCATAGCTCCGCTGCAACCTTGCCTATGCATATTTGGGCATAAGTTCTTTCTAGTGGAGACAAGCGCGAGTGAGCGGGCATTCCCGCAAACTACAGCCTCCCTTGTTGCAATGAAACCGGGGCACCGCATCTACTCTCCACCGGTTCCACGTCGGGCCAGGGTAAAGGGCGGAAACCACCCGCCCCCCCCCTCCCTGCGCAGTAGCAGCCTCCAGAAGCCACGTGCGCCTCAGCGTCGAAGTAGGGAGTGGCCCGGAGGTGGCGGCCGGCAGAGGAGGCGGGAGGCGGAGAGAGGAGGGACCGGGGGGGACCGCGGCCTCGAGTCACACCGCTCTCCGCGCACAGCTCTCCGCGGAGCATCAACCGGACGCCGCATTGGGCTGCTATGGAGGGCGCCGGAGCCCGCCTCGGCTTCCAGGACCGTCGCTGCCCGTGATTGTTTCCCCCTTTGCCCTCCTAGCGCGCGCGCGCGGGGCGCTCTTTTCAGCGAGGTGAGTGGAGGGAAGGTGGGTGGGTGGGTGGGAGATGGAGAGCCCCTTGTCCGCGGCCCCTTTGGCGACTCGGGAGCCGGGACGCGGCAACTCCGGATGGGGGGACCTTGGAAAGGGCGGGGGAGCGGGAGAGGAGGCTCTCCTCGAAAATAAATTGGGGCGGGGGGGGGAGTTGTTAATCAGTGTCTCCCGCTGAGAAAACATCTCAATGCCCCCCGCATTCGGGGTCTTTTATGCATGCCATCCTGAGTCCCCCCCCCTTTTCTTCAAAGAGTAAAGGACATTTATTTTTCTTTGCTTGCGTTTCCTCTCTTTCTCAAGGCGGCGGCGGCGGCGGCGGGGAGGTGGAGGGGGGGTGGCCGGCCGGAGGAAACCTGTCTCCTCTGGGCAGCCTTTGCCCCCCCCCCACCATCCTCAACCTTGGCTGTTCTTGGGAGTCGGGAAAGCCGCCCCCCCCCCCTTCATCGCCTCGAGCCGTGCCTCTCGTCTCCCCTCCTGACGTGCAATACCAGCGGGCCCGTTAGTTTCTCCCAGCAGAAATGCATCTCTCCGCTTGTGCGTTGTGGCTCCGTTTGGGCGGACTCCGTGGCTCCCCGGAGGAAAACTTTCAACAACGACCAGTTAACTTTTTTCCCCCTAGGCTCCGCTTTCAGCGAGGGAAGGAAACGGCGGAGGGAGGGAGGGAGGAGGACGAGGGTGGCGGCCACCTCTTTGCCTGAGGCCCGCGCGGAGGGACGTTTCCCGCCGCTGCCGACGAGCGTCTTCACAGGCAGAAACGACGGAGGCAGAAGCCGAAAAGTGCCGGTTTCTACCGCGCAAGTAGCTTGAAGGGGATAGGAAGGAGTAGAAAAGTTGCAATGCCTAGCTTCAGTTTCGGGCGGGCTGATTTATACTTGGCTCAATATGACGCCTTCCTAATCTCGCTTCTATACCTCTGGCTGAGGATGATGGGAGAGGTACTCCAACGTCTGAGAATGTCAGATGGGTTACACAGGATCTAAGAGAGCTATGAGTAAGGCACTCTTGATGTATTCCACCCACATCTCTTCCTGGGAAATAGAGGAGATCTGTTAAAGATGAGTATCTGTTAAAAGATGAAAATAGACATGCTCCCAACTCATGTTGAATAGTTATTGTCATTCATGGGAAAAGGGGGAAAATGGAATTATTAGGGCAATGTTAAATAGCTCTCACATTTCCAGCGACTATAAAGGTAAAGGTTCCCCTCACACATATGTGCTACTCGTTCCTGATTCTAGTGGGCGGTGCTCATTTCCGTTTCAAAGCTGAAGAGCCAGCGCTGCCCGAAGATGTCTCCGTGGTCATGTGCCCGGCATGACTAGACACCAAAGGCGCACAGAACGCTGTTACCTTCCCACCAAAAGTGGTTCCTATATTTCTACCTGCATTTTTACATGCTTTCGAAGTGCTAGGTTGGCAGAAGCTGGGACAAGTAACGGGAGCTCACTCCATTATGTGGTGCTAGGGATTCGAACCACCAAACTGCCGACTTTTCTGATAGACAAGCTCAGCATCTTAGCCACTGAGCCACTGCATCCCTCACTACAGCGACGGCAGTGAGGCAGAAATAGGGAAATATTAACTTGACGATGGAAAACCTTTGGATTCTATTTTTCCTCATCCTCAGCTAATGTTTGGGGTTTATGGGAACTTAAGTCCAGTAACATCGCAGAGGCCTTATACACTTCTTGCTTCTCCCAAGGATGTAGTGGAAATTATGATAAAGTGGGACTTGAGAAGTGGTGTAAAATTTACTGTGCAACTGACCTGCCTTCTTCATTTAAAATTCTAATCTTACAGTTATCTGGTAATAAGACTAATTAAGTATCTATTTTGAAGATGCATACAAAGGATTGTGCTTTTGGAACACATTTCATTTGCAGTCTTTTAACTGTTGCTTACAGACTAAGATAACCGCATCTAAAGAGATATGTCATCACTTTATTTATGCGGTTTCCTAATTTGTGAGAAATAACAAACCCTAATGAATAGATGGATGTGACTGACAGAATGAAAAGCCTTGAGGTAACTTAAGTCTGATTGTTTTCCTTTCACTTAAAAATAGTTTCTTGAGTTGTGTAATGGAGTTTTGTTTTTATTCCTGTTGATATGAGATGGGTGTTGGCTGCCACTTTTCTTGATCGTTTGTAATTCCATTAAAGAAACTGAGTGTACTGTAAAAGCTCCCATATATACATGCTAATGGTTTATTCCCTTTGGAAGGCAAGCTTACTTCATGTTGTAAAACAGAAGATTTTGAATTTTCAATTTAGGGCTGCCTATGTGTTTTTTGATAGGCTTATTGGTCGGTTGCAGTTTCTATAACTCACTGGAACGCAATAGAAAAGGGCAACATTGTACGGATACTTTTATCTGTTTTGGGAGGATAGTGAGGAACTCACTGGAGAAGAGCCTAATGCTGGGAACGATTGAGGGCAAAAGAAGAAGGGGACGACAGAGAATGAGGTGGCTGGATAGAATCACCGAAGCTGTAGGTGTGAGCTTAAATGGAGTCCGGGGGATGATAGAGGACAGGAAGGCCTGGAGGAGCGTTGTCCATGGGGTTGTGATGGGTTGGACGTGACTTTGTAATTAACAACAACAACGTGAAGACATTTGGATTTTTTTTTTCAAATTGTTACAAAGAAAAAACTGGTGAGATGTTCCTCCAGGGAGCTGGTATGACCACCAGATAACTCCCTGGATGAACACAGCCCATCGCAATTATCAGTTTTTCCCCTTATTCTGTATGGATCTGCCTGATTGTAAGATTCAGAATTGGAGGAACAGGGACTGCTGAGTTTTCACCTTGCAGCTCAGGAGCCAGTAGAGTCCCAGATGAAGTTCAGGAAGAAGAGCCTTTTGAAGGATGAGCCTGAAATTCTGGAACAGCCAAGTAAACCCCACCCCCACCCCCCACTTGCAGAAGCACAGCAGTCGACTGAGTCACCTGAAGTGGACCCTGAACTCAAAAAGATTCTCACACACGTAGAAAGGTCAGGTGAGTGCAGCCACTCCTCATTTAGCAGCAAGTATTCACAAATATGATGGTAATAAGGAAAGAAAATCCATTCTGACCAATGCATTCATTTAGGGCCAAATTTTGTTGGGCTTGACAACAAAAGCCTTCAGTATAAAACTGATTCAGGCTGCAGCACCAGCCATGAGAGGGTTCTACTCAACGAATTAAGGTCAGGGACATGAGTTGGTTAGCTTGCAATTAACACTTTTTAGGAAAGCTGTGGGAGAAAAGCAGCTCAGGAAGAGATAGTTTGTCTAAGCAGTCATCTCTCTGCCCTGCAAGGGGACAAAAACAGGGTACAGGACACTCTTATGAGATAACTTTGTATGAATGAGACCGCAACAACCAGTCATCTTTTCTTTCTCTCTCTCTCTCCCTCTCTCTCTCTCTCTCTCTCCCCTTCTGCCTCTCCCTCTCTGTCTCTCTTTCTCTCCCTTCCTCCCTGACCCCCCCTCTCTCTCAGACATGTGAGACATGTATTCATATAGTGACCATTTTGCTTAATGACCAAATTGTTAGAACAGGTTAAAGACACTAAATGAGGAGAGGGCGTAGTTGTTCAGTGAGCCAAGAACAATCTCATTGGCTTAATGAAGAAAGAGGCATGATACAGGGAAATTGACACATACTATAAAAAGAAGGCTTTTTTGAGAGTCAGACTGATGTAGGTAAGTAATTTTCCAGCCTTGGACTTGGCTTCCTGATTGTCTGCTCTTTTTGATTCTGTAACTGTTCTGTGAACTAGTACAAGACTCTACTCAGGTCTGATGCCTTGGGTTAGATTTGCCTGCATGGGAATTCTGGCCT
This sequence comes from Thamnophis elegans, assembly GCF_009769535.1. NCBI lineage: Eukaryota > Metazoa > Chordata > Lepidosauria > Squamata > Natricidae > Thamnophis > Thamnophis elegans. The sequence continues at coordinate 13,810,133 of NC_045545.1, read as the reverse complement.
CATCTTCCTACACTGGCTTTTCCTCTTATGTCACCACAAAAACTTCTTTTGCATTTGTTAACACTGGACACACTCTAACCATCCTATCTGCCTTTCCAACAAACTCCCAGCTCCCTTTTAATCTTTTCTCTCTCCTCTCCTGTCCTCCCCTCCCCTCAATTTTTTTTCAATTCAATTTTAATGGATTTGTATGCCGCCCAATCCCGGGGGGACTCCGGTCGGTTTACATAAAAACAGTTTAAAAAAAGAAGATATTAAAAATTTAAAATATAAGACAGAACAAATTAAAACAAAACGCAACATGCACTCGATCTTAGTGGGGCTGAAGATCAATCAAGATCAGCAGCCCCAGGCCTGCCGGAACAGCCAGGTCTTAACAGACTTTCGGAAGGCCGAGAGAGTGGGGAGGGTCTGGATTTCAGGGAGTAGATAGTAGATCCTCCTCTCCTTTCTTCCTTTCTTTTTTCAACCTAGCTGGGCAAGCTTCTAAATATAGCAATGGACTCTTATCTACCTATCACAATGATTTCCTATGTTGCTTCTGAGCGCTGTGAAAAATTATTTAAAAATTATTAAAATTAAAATAAATCCCATTTTTTTGCTCAGCATAGTACTTAGTAGGTAGGCACCAAGAGAGATGTTTGGTCTCATCGCAGTGTATATCATGGAACTCCCATTTAGTTTTCTTATTGCTATTTCATTGTGCATCAAGGGCACGGTTTGATTTCATACTTCCTCAGCGGCAGCATCAGTTTGCAATTAAGCAAATGTTAAGGTGTGAAAGACCAGGTTCACAAGTGACAATCCAATGAAGCTGATTTATTGCTAAAAGCCTTTTGACTGAAATCTTATTTAACAATTGGCACCTGGTTAGAGTTAGATAAGAGTTACAGGCACTTAAGGGGGACAAACCTAGTTTGCTTGTGGCTACATAGGGATTCTAGGCTGATTCCTCTTTTCACCTTGCCACCAGGTTCTGCCATTCTTTCTCCTATAACAATACATGAATCATAGTGTCTCATGCAACGTAAGGAAGTTTATGGGAAGAAGCTGACATTTGGTGACATTGATTAGGCTCCCCATGCTTCAGCTCCTAGAAAACTTGCAGTATTCTCTTTATAGACTAACATTGGTCATTCATCTTATTTACTATCAGTCTTTCACAATACATTCATTTGTATTGACACAGCCAGAGCTGGAAGATGGAGCTATATTTGGTTTTAAAAAATAGTTTGTGTGCCTATTTAGGATTGGAAACATAGCTCTTTTAAGCACCTGTGGTTTGTGAATCATTTCCTTTTTTTTCCCTGTTGTTTTTAATCAGTCGGAACACACTGATGTTTCTTCCTGCTTCTCCATTCAGTGTATTGTAGCTCGTGCACAATTATTTTTCTACTCAAGGTAGAGCAAAGTGATTGTCTTATATGAAAACTAACTTTTATTTATCTTTATCCTGCCTTTATTAATATTTTAATAAATAACTCAGTGAACACTCTTCCCCCTTCTAAGTTCCCCACAGCTATCACGTGAGATGGGTTGGGCTGAGAGAGAATGATTGGCCCAAAATCACCCGGCCAGCTTTCATGCCTAAGGCAGAATGAGAAGGATTCAGTCTCTTGGTTTCCAGCCTGGTGCCTTAACCACTAGATCCAACTGGTTCACATTTCAGTTAGTGTTAATTGCCCTTGAAGTCCTTGGTTTCAGATAGATCTTTTTCAACTTTAGGCAGAAATGCCAGCAGTTGAATCAGTTGCATAGTACGCTGTCCTGAAATGGGGTTCTTTCTTACAGGTGTAAGAGAGATTGTGGGGAAGCTAAGAAAGGAAGGGAAGGCATAGCCACCCAGGCTTCAGTTGACAGCTTCTCTCATAAACTACAACTCACCCCAGGTGAAGAGACATCTGGGAAGATGTTGCTGAAAAGATGCAAAAAGTCTCTACTGCAATTGCCGTATTTTTCACACTATAAGACTCTCTGGACCATAAGACGCACTTAGCTTTTGGGGGGGGAAAACAAGAAAAAAAATCTGCCTCCCAGCATCCATCGGTATTTATCTGGCTAGCATCCTTGCAGAAAACAGCAATCAGTCTGCACAGGTGCAGCATGTTGTCACAGCCTGATTTAGCACGAGCAGCTGATTTGCAGTTGGATCGGCCGGCCTCCGTTGATCAGCTGTTGCAGGCTGTGGGGATTGCTGCTGCCCATTGCCACCTCTCTGTGTCCTGTTTTTGGCCTCTGTGTGCTCCGTTTTTGGCCTCTTGCGTGCCCATTTTTTTGCTCATTCCAGGCAGTGGGGATCACCAGTGATCGCCGCCGCCAGCAGTGAACATCAGTGGCAGAGGGGATCCCCGCCACCTGGAACAAGCCAAAAACAGGATGCACGGAGGCCCCATTTTTGGTGGGGAAAGTGCATCTTATAGATGGGAAAATATGGTAATTCAGTATACATGAGGCTGAGAAATTGTTATTAACAGTTTTCAAGATTCTGTACTTGCCACAAGATATTTTACAGAATATCTTTCTTGACTTATGACAATAATGGATCCTGGCAATTATGGTCGTACGTTGTGATGGTTGTAAAGTGACTCACTATATAACCAACCCAATTTTACAACTTTTTTTGCGATGGTCATTAAGTGAATGTGGGATGCTGCAAATGGCTGTAAATCTAGGCTGTTTGCCAAGCACCCAAATTGTGGCCATGTGTTATGTTAGAACTTTGGAATCGGGTGATAAGTACCCTTTGTACAGTTAATCCTTAATTTACAACCAATTGTTTAGTGACTTCAAATGGTCACTAAGCAATTGGTTGTAAATTGAGGACTAGCTGTGCAAAATTCTGTGCAGCCTTAGTCTTGTTCACGTCTGTGGGGTTTGGCAAAGTTTTATGGCACATAAACACAAACACAGAAACACAAAAAGAATATCTTATTGTCACGGAGGAAGCTGTCAAAGCAGGAAATAGGATGTCTTGGAACAGAGATGTCTGTTTTATAAATAATTTGTAGATGTTCAAACAGAAAAGCCCCCCACCCATTCCCAAGAGTAGCTATGTGTCTTTTCAACAAAGTTGCAAGAAAGAAATCCAGGGTTTAAACACACCTATAAAAAGAAGTAGATCCTTAAACTTTGTAGACTTCAGTGCTTATTATTCTCTCCATGTTTCATCAGTTGTCTTTCTGTGAAAATTTCAAGGCGACATTTTTAATTCTTAGAGGAAAAAGTATTGCTGTGGCCTGATATCTATGAATTTCTGCAAGTTATTCCTATTTATGCTTGGGTGGGGAGAAAACTGGTGTGAAAGTGTGATTCTAGTGTAGCTTTTGCTAATAGCTCCATGAATAAATATTAGTTGAATTTTAGTGAGCTCCAAATTTAAAGGGAGTGTCTCGTTAGTTGAATTTTGGATAACTCTTACATCCTACAAGAGAAGTGACACATTTTACGTTGGTCACAACATCCTATATTCACATGATCGTCATTTGTGGCCTTCACAACTGGCTTCCCAAAAAAGTAAAAACTACAGGGAATACAGTAAGAAGTCACAAATTGCAGTCACATGACATTGCACTTAATGTCCATGAGTGATTTGCTTAATAACCACAGCAGAACTGACATTGTAGTTGCGTGTGACATTGTAGTTGAAAGTCACAAGACTTTCTCTTTACAATCGCACAACAGTTCCAATTAGAGTCTGTAACTGTGGCTATCTATATGTTTCTTGCCAGGATAATTTTTTTAAAGGAACTCTGAAAGGAAATGAGGTGTTACCAACAGTGATATCAAAAGCTATAAAGATAATAGCTAGTTTCACCCCCATCTCATAAATGTAGAGGCAAATATGTACATTTTACCCCATCGAGGCTGTCTAAGACAGTGACCTTTCTGGTGCCAGGGACTGATTTTGGAAGAAAAATTGTCTTCCCCACAGACTGGGGATGAGGGGAGGAGGAGGAAAATGATTTCATATGAAACCTAGACCCCGCATATCAGAAGTGGTATTCAGCAGGTTCTGACCAGTTCTGGAGAACCGGTAGCGGAAATTTTGAGTAGTTCGGAGAACCAGTAAATACCACCTCTGACTGGCCCCACCCCATCTATTATCTGCCTCCCAAGTCCCAGCTGATCAGGAGGGAATGGGGATTTTACAGTATCCTTCCCCTGCCATGCCCACCAAGCCATGCCCACCAAGCCACGACATGCCCACCAAGTCACGCCCACAGAACTGGTAGTAAAAAAATTGAATCCCATCACTGCTGCACATGTGCACATAAAGCTTCGCTGCTTTCACAGACCATTCTGTATGTAACCTCTGCCAATAATAGAAGTATATTGTGCCAACTAGGTTGGAACCATGAATGGAGATACTTTGGACCATTTGAATTGGCCTAAGTGCAGATAGTCTTTGACTTAAAATTGCAGTGGAGTCCAGAATTTTCATCATATGTCATGACTATCGTAAGGCAAGGCACTCTGACTGACCCAATTTTATGACATTTTTGTGGCAGTTGTAAAGCAAACACCATGGTTCTTAAGTGAACCCATTGTCTGCAATGGATGTTTCTTGCTGGAAATCAGAACAGATTAAGAGTTGGAAGGGACCTTATAGGTCATCTCCACTTAAGCAGGAGACCTTACACCATTTCTGACAAATGGCAATCCAATCTCTTCTTGAAAGCCTCCAGTGATGAAGCTCCCACAACTTCTGAAGGCAACTTCTGTTCCATGGACTGATGGTTCTCACTGTCAGAAAGTTCCTCCTCATTTCTAGGCACACAACCATGTTTATAAATGCAGGCTGGTTTCTGAACATCCAAAATTCAACCATGTGACTGCATGGGGGGGGGGTGGCCATCAGAACTTCAAATATAGGTTGTAAAGTACCTTTTTGGGGGTCCATTGGACCTAAGCAACCAGTCAAAAGTCAAGGACTACCTCTAGTTCAAAGTATTCCACTTGAATCACAAGTATGAGTAACTATTTTGGGTTTTTGCTGAACAGACAGGGAATCAAATTTTCTCTCACTGGAAGTGTACATGATGATACATCTAAAGGCTTCTTTCTGTAGCTTATCTTTAGCTTTTGGTTATGACTTCTGGTAATATAATATTCTGGAAGGGCATTGATTGCCACTTCTTTTGTGAGTTTGTTAGTGTGGTAAGTCTGCATATAATGACAAAAGTGAATCATTTTAAGTCAAGAATTTCAGCAGCTTAATTTTAGACGAAAGGGTACATGATAAAGATAAATTGTTACAGGAAGCAGTCCAATATTAGGATGTGGGGATGACAATCTTCTCTCTGTGTTGTGAGGTGGGAGGGTTAAGCCTTACATTTTGACTGGCTTCTTATTCTTGATCAAAAAAACATTTTACTTTCCACAAAAAAGCAGAGAAAAGTTAGAAGTATAATTCTGTTGTAAATCGAGGTAGTGCTTGACTTACAACAGTTTGTTAAGTGACAGTTCAAAGTTACAACAGCACTGAAAAAGTGACTTATGACCGGTTTTCATACTTACGACCGTTGCAGCATCCCCATTGTCCTGTGATCAAAATTCAGACCTTAGCAACTGATTCATATTTATGATAGTTACAGTGTCCCATGATCCTGTGATCACCTTTTGCAATCTTCTGACAAGCAAAGTCAATGGGGAAGCCAGTTTCATTTAACAACTGTTTATCAATTTAACAATGATTACGTGATTCATGTAACAACTGTGGCAAGAAAGGTAAGATTGGGCAAAACTCACTTAACAAATCCCTCACTTAGCAACAGAAATTTTGGGCACCAATGTGATTGTAAGTTGAGGACTATCTGTACATTTATCTGAGAATACAAAGAACAGTGTGAGTTGCTTCTGAGTAAAATACACATAAGAGACTTGTAGAGTGAGGTTCATTTCTATCCCTTAGCCAAGTATCTCGAGTAACAGATGATGTTTTGAAATGTATGTACCGTAAATAGAATTAATAAAATGGGGCTGAACTCCTCAGTAATATTTAAGTAAATTAGGTTTGGCGTATGTGTCTGTGTAATATGTGCATACATATGCATACATTTTATTAAATAATGAGTCAATGTTACTTGGAATATTTTCCATAGTTAAATATTTTACCAGAGACAGTATCTAGCATTAACTACCTTTGTACCTTACTATTTCAATTCTATTTTTCCACAAATATTTAAGACTGTTTGCAGTCAGCATAAGTAATTACTTTTGACAATCTTCTTTGGAAAGAATAGCTTAAATTGATATTGTTTTCATCCTCTACTTAGTTAGAGCAGTCTTGATTGTATGCCACATTCTGTTTCTGTTTGTTGAATTACATTATGTGAGATGCTTGCAATGAAAGCCAGGGGTGGGCTGCTGGCGGTTTGCATGGGTTCGGGTGATCCTCTAGCTAGGATTCTGCCCAGTTCGATGAATCCCCAAATGCCACCCTGGCTGGCCACACCCACCCTGCCCCTCCCAGGAGTCTCCACATGGCCTATTTATCATGCCAGATAAGTGGAGGGCCTGCGCGGAGGTTTGGGGATGGCTAAAAACAGGCCTACCCGAAGTCCGTAAATGGGTGAAGCCACTTTTGCCCTCCCAGAGGCTCTAAGAAAACCTCTGGAGCCTGGAGAGGGCAAAAAATGGGCCTACCAGGACTTCCAGAAGTCAGGAAATATGCCTGTTTTCTGCCTCTGGAAGGCTTCCTCAGACCGGGGAAGCAGTTTTCGCCCTCCCGGAGGCTTAAGGAAAGCCTGGGGAGCCTGGGGAGGGTGAAAAATGTCCCCCCACTGTGGTGGTGGAGGCTGACTAGGCCATGCTCACCCAGCAACATGGTATTGAACCCATTGCTGCAGTTTCTGAAGCCCACCCCTGACGAAGGCATGTTTAAGTTGAAAGCAGAGGTTACAAAACACATTTAAGAGCGAAAACCAATGAGTAACTATGAAACATAGCCTCCATCCCTTGTTCAGTGAGGCATTCACTCAGGACAGAGGGAAACTTCTCTGGGTTATAGCTTCAAATTCTTGAAGTGATGCACTCTTTCATGATGAGAAAAACCTTATAACCTTGTAACAATACAACCCTATCTATAACTCCAATCACTGAATGGATTGACGACCTGATTACGATTGCAATGAGCAAATTGGCTATAGATACAGATTTTGCATGGACAGGTATAATGAAATTTGGAACTCATTTATACTAAGTACGGTAGGCTAAAAAAAAAGAAAGATAGCTAGCTATATAAATGTATTGGAAATTAATATCTATCTACTTGGATAATATTGATATTGGATAAGTATATATTATTAACTGTCAATTGCTATAAATATATATTATCTGCTTTTTTCATTTTTAAGCACCTTTTATGTATGGTTTTAATATTTGCATTATAGCTATCTTTCTGCTTTGTTTTCATTTTCTGTTTCTTTTAAAGCAATTTTAAAGAAATACGCTCCTATCTATATGGGCTGGGAAGTAAATCCCACCAGATCAAATGTAAGCTACTCTATTAAGAAACCATATTTTGGGAAATGCATTTTAGGAGTGCAATCAATAAGGGTGTTTTGCTAACCAGTAGCACTGATAACTCACAATAGGTTATTCTGCTTAGCAAATGAGGCTTCATCTTTTTCTGACAGCTGTGGCCCTTGTGACACCGTTGGTCTTGGCAGAGTGTCCAGAACAAGATGATGTTTATATACATTAACTTTTTCCATCAACTTGCTAGAAAACTATTTTAAATTATAGCAGTATGCTAAACTTCAGTCTTCTTAATTTTTTTGTGTATTTTTTTTAAAAAAAATCTGGTCTATCCCTGCATTTGTTTTCACTCTGTTTTAGTGTTTAAAATATTAAAACAAAAACATCCTATAAACCTATTGAAAACAATACATAATATTAAAAAGAATAAAACATAACTTTGGGCATGGTTTGAGATATTCCCAGTATGTGTTTTTAATTATCTACAACTTTATGAGATGTTGCATACTGAATTGTAGAAAAGTAGTAGGTTGAAGGTACTTAGCACTAAGTTCATAACAATATTGTTTGTTTCTCCATATTTCATAATATTTTATAGCTTTGTATTTCAAATACAAATAGTATATTACAAGGTCTTTGTGCCATGTAACTGTGGAGTATATTTACCATGGTTTGAGTAACAAGCTACAATTGTCTGGATTCATGGTGAGCCATAAACCATTGTTTACAACCACAATAACAGGCTTTAAAGAACAAGATATGCCAAAATCCAACCAACAGATGAGGAATGTATGTTTGATCTCCCCTCTCATTCAGTTTCTCTACCTTAACTCTTAGAAGGTGGAGCACTGCAGAGTTAAAACACGAGGAATCAAAAACGATTTCCAGTGCAGATCCACAGATGAAACAGGACAGAGACTCTCATGTCAGTTGCAAGCAAGAGATGAATGAGAAAATTGTGGCAATCGCTTTTATTAAAGGATGGTTTATTTGTGGGGAAAAAATAGCAGTTCTATGCACAGTTGCTACATTGGATGGCTTTTTTGAACAGTCTATCCCAAAATATGTCATGATCACTGGGAAAGTTGTCCTCTTAATACATTTGGAGAAAGGTGCCTTAAAAATGTTAAATTAGAAGCCCTATGATTGGGTTTGTCTATTTAGAAGTGTCCCCCCATTCAATCAGAATAGAGCTGGAAGGGACATTGGAGGTCTTCTAGTCCAACCCCTTGCTAAGCAGGAGACCTTATACTATTTCATACAAGTGACTGTCCAGTCTTTTCTTAAAAACCTCCAGTGCTGAAGCACCCATAACTTCTGAAGGCAAGCTGTTCCACTGATTAATTGTCCCCACTGTTAGGAAGTTTCTCCTTAATTCCAGTTTGCTTCTCTCCTTGATTAGTTTCCATCCATGGTTTCTTGTCCCAGCCTGGAATCTGCAGTTTGGTTGCGACTACGGTCCTAGAATTTTCAGTGCTTGTAAATAATTGCAGACATTGTAATTTAAACTTATTTGGAGAGCAGCAAATTGGGTGTAGAAGGTAAGATATTAAATGAGGAGACCAAAGTTCAATTCCTACTTAACTATGGGAATTTACCAAACAACCTCCAGCCTATTACCATCTTTCACCTCAGTTGCTTCCTAGATTTGTTTATTGTAAAGTTGAAATCATAACAAACACGATGCTCGCTACAACTTTATGCATTTTCTATGCATGAGTTCATTCTAACTCAGTTGGACTTACTTCTGAGCACAAATAGGATCACACTCTGGAGTCCAAATTTCTTTTTAAGAAAATAAATGCTTAAGATGCATTAGATGCTTGAAGAAATATTTTATTAATCCATGTGTGTTAAAGGGCTTTTGAAAAATGCTACCGGCAAGTTGTAAAAGGGCAGACGTAAGGTAGAATGTATCCTTTATATAACAACCCATATTTCAGGAAATCAATCATACCCCTCCTTAGCTCCTTGTAACCTTAAACTAAAGTTTCTTACAAGGAAAGGTCTTGATCAGAAGACCTTTTGATTTTGAAATATGGCAGTTAAATTGCATCTTTAGAGGATTTAGAGTGTCTGGACAAATCAGTTAGATGTATAGTCTGTTTAATTTCCAATTCAGTTCATTGCTTGCAACTAATTAGGGTGTTTGTTGTCATGAGCAAGCATTATGATATAATTTTAAGGACTTCAATTGGAGAAATCAGTATATTACTCTTGGCCGATAGAAATTTTATTTAGTGACCCTGGATGTAGGACAGAGTAGTGTCTCCTCAGAGGAGTTCATGGCTCGCATGCAACTGACCCAAAGTTACCTGTGTCCTAACAAATGACTTGGGGGAAGTATCACACTTTGGACCTAGTTTTTATCTTGTGGCAGTGACAACGTAATCTGGGAGCTGGGCAATATGTGTACTCAAGACAGGGGAAAAAAAATGAAATCTTGATTTTGGGATTTGCTGTTTAGATTAGTTTGTTGCTATGGAAATGGCTAATATTTACTAAATATGCAAAAGTAAAACGTAGAGGCTATAATTTTACTTTGTATTCTATTGAGCTGAAAAAAGATGGAAATTAATATTTTTTCCATTTCCCCTACACTTTTCCTTTCTTCATCTTTCTCTTTCATTTCCCTACTATGTTTGTTTTCATTTGTATTTTATATCATCTATCTATCTATCTATCTATCTATCTATCTATCTATCTATCTATCTATCTATCATCTCTTTGGGCTACCTAGAATTACCTATATGAAATTGCAGAGGGGCAATAAATATATACATGGTATGTTACACCCATTGCCTCGTAAATAGCTCATAATAGTTCATAATAGCTTTGAGAGGTGATGATGCCCTGTCTGATTTTAAATGCAAATTTGAATCTGGGATTCCTTAATTCTAGTCTAGTTCTGTTTTCTTTTTAATATGTTTCTCCATGAGTCTTGATCATCTAAAATGATTCTTTGTAATTTCTGGCATCCTGAATATGCCATTGGCTAATGCAGAGAATGAAACAAAATATTGACAAGTATTTAAATGTTTCTGCCTTTCATACCAATTTTTTTATTTGCAAGGTTTCTCTAATGTTTGTATTGTGTAAGGCAATACTTCATGTTTAAAAGGAAATATCCAGATTAACAAATTGCCCTGATGGTCTGATCTGGTTGAAAAATTGTTCAAACACTTGATGTGAAAATAACATGTGATGTCATTGGAATATTCTAGAATCCTTGGGGAATGCATTGCTCTGCGGGCCAAATGTGATGTACCATGAGCCTTTGCAGTATTCAGATGCTACGGAGATTAGAGATGTTTCTTTTTGGTATTCTAAGGGGGGAAATTTGGCCTGTTGGCTTAAAAGTGAATAATTTGAGATATTAAGCTGATCTTTAAACATTTTTTTAAGCTTCCCAGTTTCTCCAACAAATTTTTATATTTTAAGCATTTATAGTCTCTGCCATTTAATGTTGATGTTTTTAAACTCTGGAATGTTCTAGTTATGATCAACAAAAATGGGTGGCTCATCAAATATGTGACAAGTTGGCAAAAAACATACAAATCTGTAAAACAAGATGGCCTTGCCAGCGTTTATCATCCTGCTCTGAACAGAAAGTACTTGCAAAACCTAACACTGTTTCTTATATTCATCATCCCACAGAGTTCCTTCAATCATAATAGTAGATAGCATTATTTGGCCCTACTGTAAAAGAAGCCAGAATTTCTAAAGAGTGAAAAGAATAACAACCATTTTGCTAAATTAAGCAGATCCAGAAATTAAATTGCATTAGATTAATAGTTAACAACAGAAGGAAATTGCAATTAAAAACAAGAAGTAAACAGTAATTGCAAGCAAGAAATAGTGGTCTTATTTTTTCCAGCCAAAATAGTTAACAAATAAATAACTAGTAGTTATTTGGAGTTTGTAAATAATACAATTTACAAGGTTACAATGCTCAGCCCTGATTTATACGTCATCTCATTAGCTATTGGTGCTACCACTTTAAATTTACTTGAAACATTGTAATCCTTGGCTGTCATACATGTTTTACTGTATAGTAGATCAAATCCATAAATTTTAAAACAAGACTCTGGATTCCATAATTAAGACAAATGATTGTTAAGAGTAATACAGGAAGCCATTCTGAGTGCTACTCCTAGTGACTTCTCCAGATGACACTGTGAATTATAAATCAATATGCACATTGCAGTAAAGTGAGCTTGTTTTGTATTAATTAAAAAATAGGGGAGTACTGTGGTGTAACAATAATTATGTTGTCTGGTTTATTGTTGCACTTGCAGTTGGTACTATATCTGACACCTTAGCATTGTATAGCATTTGAAGGGCATCCTGAAAGAAATGCAAACATTTGATTTGACATGCAACTTCTGAAAAATAAACCAGATGCTGATACAAATTAAGATTTGTATTTGTATTTAATGAACATTTTTTTACAGAACATCACTTTTCTTGCTTATTACAGCAAATGGTTCTTCTTTGTCTTAAAAATAAACCTAGAGAGGAACAACGGTGATCTGAGTGGAAAATAAAACTTACATTGCAAGAAGCAACCTAGATGTTTACTTCAAGTTGTAATCTAGCAAGGGGTCTTTTAGCATCTGATTCTATAAGTTTCTAAGAAATGTAGCTCATTTCCACACTAGTGATTTATAATGTTTTCACAGCACCACCCAAACATTGAAGTGATATAAAGCCTGGCTTCACTGTTGTTGTTTTGGCACAATTGTGAACAATTGTAGGAGACGCTCTAAATCCCTAGTGTGGAAATGATCTTTGTGTTAGCCAACAATGTGATTATTAATGTATCCGTTCAAAAGTAAGATTGATTGCAATACTAAAACGGTTAGAGATTATTTGATTAGGGAAGGCAGAGTTGGGATAGGCAATTAAAAGTGTGTTTGGGCAGCAAACTGCCACAAATACTTTCCGGTACAGTTTTAATACAAATGGGAAATCCAGAAATTCCAGCGGCATTTTATTTTTGCTGGAGCATGTCCTACCTATCTTTTATATGTAATGTAAACTAAAAAGAATAAATGTTTTAACCATGTTCATCCCAAAATATGTCTATGGAGATTCTCAGTCATACAGGTCATAATTGTGCTTTTTCAAGAGGCAACTGGACTTTCTGGTTTTTCTTTGGAAATGTTTCGCTTCTCATCCAAGAAACTTCTTCAGCTGTGTTGAAAAAGATTTGTATTTGTTGAAGATTTGCCGTTGTTGCATTTCTCTTCAAAGTAATTAACTCCATTTAGCTTTCAAATGCACAGAATAATCAACCAGTCCTTCGAAACAAGGAATAATGTGGTGTTTCTATTACCAGACCACACTATTTCATATTGCTTCTATGCACACCTCTCATGATTCACACACAGTAGACAGAAAAAGTAGATAATAAAAATCTCTCAGCTTTTCCTTCACATTCTGTTTCTTGGTTAAGAAAGAACATTTTGTCATGTAATCTCCTCACTTGCTGCCTGGAGTCAGAATCCCAAAGAACAAAGTACTCCATTTATAGGTTTAATTATGCCCCCCTAATATTATGTGGAATCATAACTTTGGTGTGGATTCAAAAATTTCCACTTCATCGAATTAGCAACTATCCCCAAATGATTTTCTCAAATCAATTCAGGCATTAAGCCAGAAGTAATGGCTTTGCAGATCCTTTAGGGAAGCTTGCATTATAAGACTTTATGTACAAATGATGTACTATGCTCTGGGTACACAAATTTGACAGAATGCTCATGAAGTGATTAACAGTTCGTATTATGTCCCCATGCTATGTTTTTTTTTTCCTGTGTGTTGTACAAAATGGCAGCTGGTCTTACCTGAACTGCTATCTTCAGGTCTCGGACAGGAGGCTCCAGTGGATGGTATTGACACGCCCATTTGGCCACAAGCCTGGGCTGAAGCTGAAGACATGCCTCTTCACCCTTCCTTCTCCACTTCATCAAAGTGAGCTCCCCTCAGACCTGAAAACAAGGCACAAAGGAGAACTCTCACCACCCCAGCTATCATACTACCTAGGGCAGGAACTGGAGCCTCCTGTCCGAGCCCTGAAAATAGCAGTTCAGGTAAGACTAACTGCCATTTTCCGGAGCGAGGGACAGGAGGCTCCAGTGGATGGGACCTACCAAAGCTAAATCTCATGGGCGGGGAACTCATGCTCTACATTAACCTCCTGTAGCACCCTGCACCCAAATGCTCAATCAGCCGATGGGAACGCGTCCAACTGTAATGTCAGATAAACAGCGATGGTGATGCCCATGTAGCCGCTCTGCAAATGTCCTCTGTGGGGACCTGGGAGGCCCAAGCCACCGAGGTGGCAGCGGTCCTCGTTAAGTGTGCCATGATGCCAGCCATCACCGGCAACCTCTGGGATTCGTATGCTAGGGATATGGCTAAGTAGATCCACTGGCTAATGGTGGAAGGCGTTACCCTCCTATCCAGAGACGACGGTTGGAAAGATAGAAAAAGTGCCTCTGACCTCCGGAAGGGGGCTGTCTGCTTCAGGTAAATACACAGGACCCATCTGACATCCAACCGGTGCCATTGCTGTTCCTTTTCCCTAGCCGGATTAGGGCAGAAATCGGGGGAAATAAGCTCCTGGGAACGGTGGAATATGGAATTCATCTTAGGAAGGAAGGTTGGGTCCAACCTCAACATGACCCTGTTGTTGTGGAACATGCAAAGTCCTCCTAGCTCTGACACCCTTCTAGCCGACGTGGTGGCGACTAGGAATACCACCTTAAGGGTTAGGTGTTTCAGGCTAACCGTTCTCAACAGCTCAAAGAGCTCCTCCATGAGAGCCCGTAGCACAGTGGGAAGATTCCACGTGGGGAATTTATGCACCATTGGGGGGTGCAGGTTGGAGCCTTCTCGAAGGAACCTCTTCACAACAGGAAGTTGGGTGAGAGGAACTGGGCCCTCGCCCAATGGCAAGGGCGGCTAGTTGCCTGCGCACAGTCCCCCGGGCGAGACCCTTGTCTAGGCCGTCCTGGATGAATTCCAGGACCTGTGGTACCAAGGCCCTGGTGGACTCAATCCTTTTGCCTGGCACCAGGAAACAAAAGCCACCCATGTAGAGTCATAGATCCTTGAGGTGGCATTTCTGCGAGAGGCCTCTATGGTTCTAATCACCCGCAGAGAAAATTGAGCTCCCTTTAGGTGCTCCCGCTCAATCTCCACACGGCTAGTGGGGCAGCCAGTGTGTTTCCAGGTGCATCAGCTTCCCTTGGTGCAGCTCTATTTCCCCCTCCGGTATCCGCCATGGAGGCTGGACTGACAGAATCTTGAGGTCCGCGAACCAGGTCTCCTCAGCCAGTGAGGAGCCACCAGGATCAGCTCTGCCTGCTCCCTGACTAGCTTCTAAACTACCCCGGAAAGGAGAGGGAGGGGAGGAAAAGTGTACAGGGGCGTCGACTCCCTCTGTTCCCCAAGCTGGGAACCAAGAGAAGAACCGCGGAAGCTGGGTGTTGGCTGGAGTGGCGAAGAGGTCCACTACTAGCCATCTGAACCTCCGGCAGATGCTCTGGAACAGCTCCTGGGACAGGCACCACTCTCCGTTGTCCACTGTCTCTCGACTGAACCAGTCAGCCTGATGGTTGTCGATCCCCATGATGTGCTCCTCCAGATCGACTGCAGATGTCTCTCTGCCCAGCTTCAGTGTGCAGTGCCCTAGAATGCATGCCGCCCTGCCGATTGATGTGGGCCTTGGCCGCCACGTTGTCGGTGAGTAGCAGGACGTGATGACCCTCAACAGCGGTCCGGAAATATCGAAGCGCTAGATGGATCGCCCGGAGCTCCAGCCAGTTGATGTTGTGTCGGAGCTCCTGCCAGGACCACCGGCCCTGTGCCAACTGGGACCCCAGGGTCGCCCCCCCAGCCGAACAGGCTGGCATCCGTGGTGAGAACGAGGCACTCCTGGTCCCTGAACTTGCACACCTTGAGCAAGGCTGGGGACAGCCACCACTTGAGGGAAATCTGTAGCTGAGGGGTGGCCTCGACCTTGGCTGGGGAGCTGCTGGTGTTGGCTCTCTGGAATGGTAGGAGTCACCACTGCAGAGTCCTGGTGTGCAACTGTGCCCACGGTACTACCTCGATGCAGGATATGAGTTTCCCCAACAAGCTGGATAGAAAGGCTATGGGAACATAACGGTCCCTACGGACCTGCTTAATCATCTTAACCAAACTGACTTGCAGTCTGGGGAGAGAAAAACCTTTCCTGCACAAGAGTCTAGGACCACCACTAAATGGAGAATTCTAGTTGACGGGGTGAGGGAACTTTTTTCAAAGTTGTCGGAGAACCCCAGCTCCTGAAGGGTGTCCACGACCTGCCAGAGGTCTGCCCCCGTCTGACCCGAGAGTGCCCCCTGGACAAGGATGTCATCCAGGTAACAATGTAGCCTAATGGGAAAGCCCCTTAGGTAGACTGCCACCACTACCAGTACATGGTGAATGACCTAGGTGCAGAGGATAACCCAAAGGGAAGGGGCCTGTATTGGAAGTGGCGGCCCAGGTAGGAGAACCGCAGGTACTGCCTGTGGCGCAGGAGGATGGGAATATGGAGATAAGCCTCCGTGAGATCTATAGAAGCCATGTAATCCCCCTCCCGTATACCTGCTAGAATGGATTTAAGCGAGGCCATCTTGAACCTGCGGTATACAGGATGATAGTTCAAGAGCTTCAAGTTGAGAATAGCTCTCCAACCTCCTGAAGCTTTCGGCATGAGGAACAGATTTGAGTAGAACTCATGGCGCACCTGGTCCGAGGGGACTGGTTCTATCGTGGCGATGTCAAGCAGATGGGTCCACGGCTGGTAACTGTAATGCTTGGGAAAAATCTGGCTCAATGTTATAAAAACATCTGTTGTTAGTGCCAGGGTTTGGGAAGGCAGTGGGCTTTTCACATTGCTTCTTGACAACTTCCAGAAAGAGGTGTTTGAATGTTTGAATGTTTATTTTATTTATATGCTGCCCTTTTCCCCTGAAGGGGACTCAGGGCGGCTCACAACTCAAACCAGGGAAGGGGGATACAAACAAAAAATTAAAACGACACAAAACAATACATAATTTAAAACACACAACAGTCATACCATTCGAGACGGGGGCAACAATTCTTTAGCCCCAGGCCTGTCGGAACAGCCAGGTTTTAAGGGCTTTGCGGAAGGCCTGGAGGGTGGTGAGGGTTCGAATCTCCACAGGGAGTTCGTTCCAGAGGGTCGGAGCAGCCACAGAGAAGGCTCTCCTCCCGGTAGTTGCCAGTCGACACTGGCCGGCGGATGGAATTTGGAGGAGGCCTAATCTGTGGGATCTAATCGGTCTAGTGGAGGTAATTGGCAGCAGGCGGTCTCTCAGGTGAGGGGCAGGAATCTCCTCCTTCACCACCTTGGGTTCAGAAAAGACTGGGCCCCGGGGTTTTTTTGCTGCAGGCCCTTCCTTAGCCCCCTCCCTAGCTCCATCTATCCCCCCCCTCCTCTTCTACCTGTGCAGTAGCATGCGCTTTGCGTAGAAGAGACTGGAATAAATTTGGGGGCAATAGTCCAGTAAATGCCGGAGTTTCTGGCTTGTCACCCTCCTCATCCTCAGACAGGTCAGGATCTCTCTAGGGTCTGTCCCCTGTTACTGAACCTTCACTAATGAGGGAAAGAGAGGTAGGGCGGCTCATGGGATTGGATGGAGGCCGAGCTTGGGATGAGCTGGCCCTAGGATTCCCACCTTGATCTGGTGATAAGGACTGAGCAGTCTGCTGTTGCAATCCATGTGCAATTCCAGAGGCAATTGCTCTTTTGATGAGATTTTGCAGCCCCCTTGGTAGATTCATATTTGATATGAGATATTTGTTAAGTGAGTTTTGCCCCATTTTTACAACCTTTCTTGCAGTCTTTATGTGAATCACTGTAGTTGTTAAGTTAGTAACACAGTTATTAAATAAACCTGGCTTCCCCATTGGACTTTGCTTGTCAGAAGGTCGCATGACCTGCGACACTGCAGCCTTCGAAAATATAAGTCAGTTGGCAAGCACCTGAATTTTGATCATGTGATGATGGGGAAACTGCGACAGTCGTAAGTGTGGAAAAGTGTAAAAATATTCAGTGCCATTGTAACTTTGAACAGTCAGTAAATGAACTGTTGTAAGTCAAAGATTACCGCTAGTTGTACAATAGCTGCATTGGGTGTGATTGCAAAGTAACCCACTTCTAAGTCCTTTCCAAATCTTGATGTAGTATTTCAGGACTTTGAGCTGATGAAAACTTGGTTATCTCAGGAGAAAGAGAAAAGGCGGATTGTGCCAATTTCAACAGTCACGCAAGATCAGATATAATGAGAATAGTATCTTTACTGCGGACAAAAATCAACCACAATAGATGAGTATATTATACTGCAGTGCAAAGAAGTCAGAGATCTAGCTAGTTATTCACCAAATTTAAACTCTCAGATTCTTTTTCTACCTTTTTAAAGTGGCAAGGTGCTTGATGGCTTGAAAAGATGGATGAGATATTAGAGCCGATCTCTAGCCCATACACCACTGGTTTTATGCCTCTGCAGCCTCTGCTCTTATACCACATTATACCATTTTGGCTAGAACTGCCGAAAAATTAATTTAAATTTCTGTGGGGTTGTCCACACTACCACTGCGATACATGTGAAAAACACTGGGATCTTGGTTGATCAAAAATTTTCTAAACTATAGTTTGCTACTCTTGCCTTCACTCTGAAACTCCCAGTCTAGTTAAATTGTGTCTGGGAGTCTTCTGCCAAATCTATCTGAAAGCTGAATTAAGGATTAAGTGTCTGGAGACCTGAGATTTACTGCTAAGCCTGATAGCTTGGACTCATTTGAAAGAATTCTATAACAGTACTGTGGTCACAAAAAGCAAATACATATATAGGAATTATTAATAATGCAGGTTATCTTGAAGCAAACTGAGGATGCATAGGCTTTAACTTGAATTTAGTGCCATTGCTAGATTTTTTTTTAATACAATCACTTTCTCTTATTCTGTGTTCTTCCTGGTCAACTTTTTAACTGCTACTCAACCTATTTGAATCTCAAACCTTCATCCAGGAGTGACTCCTTAGTTGCCAGTGTGCAGTAGGTAAATGAATTAACTTACAATATATCCTGGTGCATAGGCCCTCTCAATCTTTTGAAATTCAGCATAGACTTTCATTATTCAAGGAATGCTATCTGTACTAGCAACCTCATAGCTTTTCTTTATTTATGTGATGAAGACCAATTAGGGGAAAACAATTGAAAGATGAAACTGTTTTGGAATCAAGATAGGTGTGTTGGTGTGTGTGTGTTTTCCTCATTACTCATCCCCATTTGAGTAATAAGTCCTGACTTAAGCCTACTTCCAGGCCTTTAATTACCAAACATTAACCATGTTTCTGCTTCTGTTTACTCGGAGGCTTGAGTGTAATGTCATCTTGGGAAAAAATTACGAAGATTCAAGTTAATTGGGGCAGAAGCAACATTTGTACTATAAATGATCCTGCTGTTTTCCTATATAGCTTATAAGAAGAAGACATGATGAGATTTACAAGTGGGCAAAACATCGGTTTATATATAATTGATTTTATCTGTACCAAAGTTTTTAGGCTGGTAGATTTTAAAATAACAGTTCAGGATGCAATATAGGAAGACTGAAAGCAAAGCTAGAAGAAATGATAGGCTTGTTTGTTCCTTGATTAGCATAAACCACTATAATTTCTGCATTTCTTGGGTGGAGTCTAAGATTTACTTTTGGGAAGTGGGATTGGAGACTAAGAAATGAATAATTCTTTCTGAGTATATGAATTCCTTTCTCTTGAATGTCCACACATGGGGTCTAACCTACAATGTGGTTTATCTGATTGGCTTGGCATTTTGAATGCAAAGACATAATTTAAGACTTAGTTCTCTGTCTGATCACAGACAGTTGTAGTTTATTCAAATTGTGGTTTAATGTTTAAAGAGAGAGAATGGGCCCCAAGCTTTTATTCTCTTGGCTTCCTTCCCTTTGCTCCTGCTAAGTCATCAGTCATATTTCCTAGAAACTCCCTTCCTTTCTAACTTAATTGACTGTCCTGTATGTTCTTGATGTGTCTTCTTCCCGTATAGCTGTTGGCAGGAAGAGTCTGGGGCTTTCCTATTGCTGAATTAAATTGCTATTCGCTCATTTTTGAATTGGCAGAAAACAACTAGCAAACAAATTTGCTGCCCTATTGTTGATCCTTATCTATGTAGCATTTATTACTTCTACTTTTGACTTGCAACCAAAATAACTAATAGAAGTCTTTCAAGTTGGGCTGGCACTTGATTCTGAAATGAGGTACTTCAGGCAGATCAGTGGAGTGAAAACAGAATTTTGAATTTGTAAAGGTTAAGTAAGGAGTAGAAGAGGTTAATGATAGAAGCTTAGTCAGCCAGATTGGAATACAGATGTTCTGGTTACTGATTTGTTTAGCTTGTCATGGAAAGAAATCCAGGTTTGAAGCAGTGTCTGATGAATTCCATCCTTAAGAGGCTTTGAACAATCAATCATTCCCTAGGAGATCATGTGATCAGTAAGAAACTTTGGAAACATTAATACTTCCACATTCCATCATCACTTCTAGACTATTGTTTCCTACCCTGGCATCTCTCTTTTTGTATAGTGTTCCATGCACAGAATCCCCCAATATCACCACTGCTAAGAATCAGGGGAATTGAAATTCACACATCTGGAAGATGCCAAGTTTTAGAAAATGTTTAGACTGACTGACTCTCTCTCTGTATGTATGTATGTATGTATGTATGTATGTATGTATGTATGTATGCATGTATGCATCAGTGGTGGGTTCTGGATTCCGTTCCAACTGATATGGTTGGAATGGCTCCAGCAGCATCTATATACATGCACGCACGCACACACGCGTGCAAGTGTTGTAGCATCAAATGACGCTTTCACAAGCCTCTGTGATGCTCCAGCTGCTCAGCGGAGCGGAGCACAGGTGCTGTATGTGCCGTGTGTGTAAGTGCCAAAAGCTTAAAGCACAGATAAGGCGGGTGGGTGGGTGGACCCTCCGGAGCACCATACCAGAACGATACCCGGTGCTCCGGGCAGGATCCGGTACACCCATACCAGGGCATATCTCCTGCAACCCACCACTGACATGAATGCATGTTAGGGTTGCACTGAATAAAACAGTAACATTTTTCATATTAAAAAAAGTAACCATTTCACACATTCTCCCTTTTGTTCTTTTTCAGAACAATGATTCCTGTCACTGAATTCCGCCAATTCTCTGAACAGCAGCCAGCCTTCCGTGTTTTGAAGCCATGGTGGGATGTATTTACAGACTACCTTTCTGTTGCCATGTTGATGGTTGGTGTGTTTGGTTGCACATTACAGGTAAATAAATAGGACTCCAAGTTAAAAATGAATGATACCATAGAAGCAGGACTGTGATTTGTCTCAGATTCTAAATGCTGGTTGTTGTTTTTTTAAGAAGATTTTAAAATCATGGATATTAGAGTTTTTTGTTCATCTGCTCAAGTAACATAGCAGACCAATTTGCAATAGTGTTATTCAATTTTTGGAGTAGTGGGCTCTAGAATAACATGTGGTCATTTAAGTAATATGATATAGGAGAAAAGCAAGCAGAGCTGGTGGGTGGAGTTAAACATGTCATCAGTTTAGAATCTTTAATTCTTATCTAGGATCAATTTAGTGCTGACCATTAGTTGACTAGATTCTTGTGCATAGGTTTGTATAAATCTATGCTGCAACTTTATGAATGGTCCTGATTCTTTGCTTTGACAAAAATCCTTTTTATTTAGCTATCATATTAATATAAGGTCTAGTTGTCCTACTCTACACTTGACAGCTGATAGTTCCAGGTTAGCATCTGTTTTAAATTATAGATCTCTATAAACTTGACCCTATCCAAGTCAGGCACAAAGAACCAGGACCATTGTGTAGATTGCAGATTAACCAATTTATTGAAGCCTATACACAAGAATCTAGTCAACTAACAGTCAGCACTAACTGGCACTAGATAAGGGTCAATGGAATTCATAGGAAGGTGGAGTTGGATCTCTTGTACTGATGCAAGGACTCTAAACTGGTGTCATGTGTAACTCTGCCTCCCCCCCCCCAGCTTTTCCTGCTCTTCTCCTACATATGACGCATCTTTGGCACAGTTATATGTGTGTCCAAATGGAGTGTTCTCATAACCTGCACCCACACTTTTGTAGTACATTGGAAAGATTCTCAAGTGTATGGCTTGAGGTCAGAGTTGATTGCAGCTCCAGGCTTTGTATGCAACCCCAACCACTTTAAAACTTGCTACATGATTACATCTACTTAATGAATACATAGGTAGTAAATATTTACTTTTGTTTTGATTTAAATACAATTTTGTTTGTCCCTATAGCTTCCTTTTGATCTAAATGTTTAGATCAAGTCTAATAAGATTCATGCTCTTGGTATGTGCTAATTTGGGAAGGGGATGGGAACATAACTTCTTCTTTTAAATTTAAAGAATGAAAAAAAAAATTGAAGACAAGAAAAGATTGTATTAAAGATTTACAACATAAGCAATTATGATGGAGTTTACAAAGAAAAAACACATTCCACTGTTATTCCTATAAGTCACTTTAGATTGGAACAGATATGAAGATAATGGCACAAGAGTTTAGCGTTTTAATTTCTTTAACATTTTGTACAAAAAATTCTTCATCCATTCTCATCTCTTATCTATTAGCAGATAATACTCATTAATCAATGAGCAAAAATCCATTCAGTTACTAATACATACACACACAATCTTAAACAATTAAACCAACTTATTTCCTTTCCTAATCAATCCAGTGATTTATAATTTTCTATAAAAATTCAACAACAAAAGTCCCTTCCCATATCATATCTCATTGCTATAAACAAATCCTTAAAGCCTTAAGTCATTCAGACTTAAGAAACATTTCATTAAAAGCTAGCAGAAACAACAACATATTGAAAAATCTTGATCTTTAATTCCTTCAAATACTGTCCCACAAATTTATCATTTTGTCTGTATTTCCTTTCAGAAACTCCTTTGGAAGTTTACCACTATCCTTCAATTTTAACACTATAGCTTACCACTGTCTCTATAAAATACAACCAAAAAAATCTTCATACATAGACACTATCAGCTAGAAATCAGCTACTTAAAAGGAAGCAAGATTTTCAAAAGGAGGATCATAAAATTGATTATATATATTATATATACTCTCCTTTTGAAAAGTGCCCTATTGAAAACAATTTTTTTATTTCTGTGATACGAATAGCATTCAAATGCTCTATATTAAGTTGTTATTCTCTTTCCTTCCACTCATACTGTATTCTGTCTTTCTTCAGTTGGCAGTCAGTAGCAGTTATATGCAAGACTGAAATTATTGACTCTAAAGGCCGTTATTCTTGGCCAGAGGCCTAGTGCTAACTAAATGTCTTCCTTCTGACTTTTCCCAGTCTGTGTATGTATTACTATGATCACAAGAGTCCATGTAAATTGTTTCCGAGATGCGAACAAAATTATTTGTGGGAGCGGGAAGTAGTGGAAACTGCAAGCATATAGAGCAGCAATGGCTAACTTTTTTCTAAAGGTGTGCCAAAATTGTGTGCACGCACAAGTGCCCACCTATCTGCACATGCACGCATGACCCTACCCTGCACATGCACACGCCCCCCCCCCCATGCATATGTGCGTCCCCCCATGCAGGGGGAGTTTTTGCCCTCCCCAGGCTCTGGAGGCTTTCCCGAAGCCTGGGGAGGGCGAAAATAGCCCAACAAGAACAAATTTCCAGTTTGCCCATTGGACTGTTTTTCACCCTCCCCAGACTTCAGGAAAG